>NC_134815.1:41400768-41448268 GCF_046742065.1 Oratosquilla oratoria | reverse complement strand
GAAAGAGGTGATCTGATAACCATTTACAGAATTATGAAAGGGATGGAAATTCTTGATAGGGATGACCTACTAAAATGGGACAGAAGAAATACAGGAGGCCATGAGAAGAAACTTAGGAAAGACAGTTACAGAAGAGATCTGAAAAAGAATAGCTTTCCACACAGAGTGATAGATATCTGGAACAAACTGAAAGAGGAAACAGTGAGTGCTAAAACTATACATGACTTTAAGAAAAAACTGGATGCAGAAAGATACAATAGTGGGTCACTATGGGCATAGCTCTCCTCCCGTAAAATACATACATATATATACCAAGGCTTTTTCCTCCTTACAAGGGAGGTAGCCAAAAAGGAAAAGGCATATAATCATTCCCACCCATTCCATCCCTGAACACACTCCACACCCCTCCACCCCCCCTCTTATCTTAGCACATCCTGGATGACGGGTCATCCCTACACCTTGTCCACTGCACTGGGTCAGAAGCAGTGTCGCAAGACACAGCACATCCACAGCAAGGCCGCTTCATTAAATCGGCGACCCCCCTCTCCGTCCCCCCATGCATAAAAGAAGAAGACGGGGAGAAACCCCTTCGGGCTGCGTCAAATTTTGCTCACACAGGCAAAATACAACTAGGTAAATAAGTATGCACACTTCTCCTGGATAAGAGACAGAGAAGATAAAATGGGCAGAGGAGTAATGTTTGTGGTGAGAAATTACACAAAAGTGGAAGAAGCAAATCTGAGTGAAGGCAGGGCTGAAGCAATTCATCTAAAGATCAATACTAAAAGACACAATAAAAGAGACTTCATGGTGGCATATGTTCCCCCCAAAGACAAGAGCTTGGGATGAAACTGAATATCAAGAAATGTTAAAGGTAATACTCTTTTCCTAAAGAAAAATATTGAACAAGGTCCAAAATATTGAACATAGTCCTTACTGTAGATTTTAATTTTGATGACATCAACTGGGAGGAATGGAGAGTAAGTGGCAAAGCAGATTCCTGGGGAAATACACTGTTGAGTAGCAATGAAGAACACAATGACCCAGTGGGTAAAGGAGGTGACCCAGAAAAGAGATGATACTCCAAGATTAGATCTGTTACTAACCAAAGAGCCAGACCTCATCAGCTCCTTGTACTATCTTTACCCAATATGAAACAGTGACCATGTTACAATTGAATTTCAGTTGGAAGATGAGGAACTTGAGCCAAGGAATGAATCACACAGGAAAAGGAGACTCAATTTTAGGAAGTACTTTGAAGACGCAAACTGGGAGTAATTCATGAATACCAAAGGAATAAGGAAGAAATGGGAAATCTTTCTTGACATTTACAACCTAGGAGTGAACAATAATGTGGACGACCTTCACTCGTTCACTCGTTCCTCATCATGCACATTTGTACGGCCATCTTTAAAAGCTCTCACCCATTTCCACACCATCCCATCACTCATAATGTTTTCTCCATACACTTCACTAATCTGATGATGAATTTCAGACACTTTCACACCTTTAGCAGTAAAAAAACGAATCACAGCACATATTTCACAGTCAGCGGCATTCTCAATGGGAGAAGGCAATTCAAATACTCACAAACTTAAACACAGTCAGATGATTCTGTAATTATGTTGGAAAGTAGACTACAGTACAGGCTTTCATGTAAAAATAAAATGGTTACGAAAAGTCTACTTGTTTCATTTTTATTTCAAAACAGTACTTACTTAAAAACACGTCTCGTGTGTGTGTGTATATATATAATCTATATATACACCCTATTCGAGAGTTGACACCTTGACGTGGTGGATAGGCTTGAGAATCTCAATTATTACAAAAGCTATGTCGATAGAGAGGAAATCTCTGCAATGTCACCCATATCGAACAAAGTTTGCAAGAAAGATCAGACAAACAGCTCACACACACAGTTGAGGACTCGCTAACTGGCACATCCCCAATAGCAAACAAGAAAATTCCTCATAGATGTGTGGGGTACCATAATAATGATGGCATGGACCATTGGGCACCCTATATATACAGGGATTCACCTAATATAATGAATAAGGTGACACCAGAAAGTTACCTTACCAGAAATCAGTTGGCAGAGAGGTGAGATTACTGCCAAAACCCCTTCATAGCAACCATGAATAGTACAACCAAAACAAAATCGAGTGTTCCTGTTGGATCATTATCTAAAGGTCCAACCACATTGCCTTCTGCGCTTATGGGCAGTGTGCCACCAAATGTGAGTAAGCACTGTCCAAGCACATCCAAGTCTTGTACATTAAACATGAAGAAAATAAAGATCTTTATTTACAATGTAAGAACTCTCTCAGAAGACCACGGGCTGGAGAGTTTAATGGAAGAACTAGACATCAAGTGGGACATAGTAGGACTGAGTGAAGTCTAAGAGCAGAAGAAACGCTGATACAATTACAAGATGGTTACCACCTGTTCTACTATAGAGGTAAGGACAAAGAAAGATCTAGTGGAGTAGGATTCTTGATAAACCAAGAGGCTGCTGGTAACATAGTCAAGTTCAGTAGTTTATCAGGCAGGGTAGCTTGGATTGTGATTAGGTTGTGTAAAAGGTTCACTCTAAAAATAGTGCAGGTTTACGCACCAACTTCACAGAGTTCAGACAATGAAATTGAAGTCAGGTAATGGATCAAGAAAAAAGTAAGTACACATTGGTAATAGGCAACTTTAATGCTAAAGTGGGGAAAAAGATGGGAGAGTCATACATTGGGAAGTTTGGAGTAGGTGAAAGAAATGACAGAAGTGACATATTAGTCAATTTTGCAGAGAACTATAATATGAGGATAATGTACACTTTCTTCCAAAAGCATGTAGGTTGTAAATGGACCTGGAGAACTCCAAATGGAACAACAAAGAATGAGGTTAAGAATGAGGTGAACAGCTGCCCAGGATGTAACACTTCACCCCATACCATACAACACATAATGGAAGACTGCATTATACTCAATCATGCACGCAAACAATACAACATACACTCTATAAAAGATTTGTGGAAAAACCCAGTTTCGGCTGTGGCTTTCCTTGGGGAGACGGGACTGCTCGGACAGACAGTCTAGGGAACGACAACAACAACAACAACAAAGAATGAGGTAGACTTGATATTGGGATATGAGAGCAAGAGTGTTAGCACTGTTATGGACATAAATAAAGTCAACATAGTGTTCATAGAATGGCAGGTTGCACAGCTAAATTCAAATTCAGAGCCAAGAGAAATAAACTAGTTTTAAGAGAGAAAATAAGCCTTGCAATGGTTAAGTATAATAATAAGAAATTTCAGTTAGAAATTAAAAATAAGATTTGAAGCTCTGAGAACTAATGAGGACACTGTCAAAGATATGAATTTGAATTTAGTGAATATCATTAGGGAATCAGCAGAGAAAGTAGGAAGTACAAAAAGTATTAGAGAAAACAAATACTCCAAAGCTTACAAATAGACTAAGTCAAGTTTTAGATGGAAACTGAGAGAACAGGCAGGCTTTAGGAGCAGATATTTGACTAGATCATTTGCAGGTAATGAACCAACTAAACAAGAAAATAAGTTTAGCTTTTGTAGATTACAAGAAGGCCTTTGACTTGGTAGAACTCATTAAGCAAGCAGGTACAAACGAACAGATCGTAAGGGTTTTAGAAAATATTTATGTGAAAGGTACCACTATAATTCAACTACATAGAGAAAAGATTAAGATTGAGAAAGTAGTATAGCACAGTAATATAATTTCACACAAATTATTTACAGCTTGTTTAGATGACATTTTCAGGTCGAGTTGGGAAAAGTTCGAAGATTAATGGCAAATATTTGAACCATCTGAGATTTGTGGATAACGTTATTCTTATTTCAGAAAGAGCAGAAGACTTGCAAGATATGCTGAGTGATCTGAACAAGGAAAGTAAAAAAGTAGGTTTAAAAATGAATAAGAGTAAAACCAAAGTAATGTTCAACACAAAAGTTCAAAGTAAAGAGATTATAATTGATGAGTCTTGAAGGAGTTGAAGAGTATAATTATTTAGGCCAGATGGTAAAAATAACCAAAAATCATGATAATGGAATAAAAAGACAATTTACAATTGGTTGGAAAGTGTTTCGTAAGTATAATAGAATCCTGAGAGGCTCTCTACCTTTATGTTTGAAACGTAAAGTTTACAACTAATGCATTCTGCCAGCAATAATCGATGGGTTTGAGACTTGGAAACTGACAAAGGCGATGGAAACAAAGCTAAGGACTGCACATGGAATAGACAGATCAAAGATGGGAATAACACTGAGAGACCGAAAGAGAGCAAGTTGGGTGAGAGAGCAGACTAGAGTGAAAGATATTGTGGAGGCAGTAAAAGAGAGCGAGTGAAATTGGGCAGGTAAGTTAGTACAAATGACTGATGAGAAATAGAGCATGTTACTGAGGTCACCGCAAGATGGGAAATGTGGAAGAGGGGGACTAGACAGGTGGAGAGACAAGATTGAGAAGTTTGCAGGAGTGATGTGGCAAAGGTTGGCATGGTCATGTGAATCATGAAACGCTATGGAGGCCTTTGTTGAGTAGTGGACTCAGGATGGCTGATTTGATGATAGGTAGCTACAAGTCATTTGCATATGGCAAAACAATGGTGTTCAGTTCTGGTTCAGGAGTTGGTAGATCACTCATGGAATAAGTTAAACAGTTAGGGTGAAAGTATTGCACCTTGAGGGACTCCAAAGTATATACAGTACTACCTCTCATTAACGGACTAAAAGGGGGTTAACGGGGTCCGTTGATGTGAATAATCCGTTGATTTGGAGTGGTTTTTGGGTGGCATAGTGATTGCACACACTAAACAACAGTACCAGAAACACAGAAAACACAGCTAATCAACTTCCGTTAATGAGAGGTCTCACTGTAGTTTTTTTTTTTTTTTTTGTACCTGAGATTTTGTTGTTTTGGGTTACTCTGCATTGTCATCTTACAATAAAGTTGGTTAGCCACTTCTTGTCATTCTTATGATTCTCTGTCTTAATGATCTTTTTGGGTACTATGTGTCTGGGGACCTTGTTGAAAGCTTCATTTATATTTATAGCAACTATAACTATTCTATTTTTTTTTTCTTCTTCTTTTTTTTAAACTTTCCAGCACCTTTTATGTGTTGTCTAAGAGCAGAGTGCTGGCAGAGGAGACCTCCTTGAAACTGTATTAACCTCTTGAATACAATGATGCTTATGTATGCATCATGAGCCATGAGTGAAGTATAAAAGGATGCTAGTGTTGGCTTCATGATTATATTTATTTTGTGGTTGTAGCTGAGTGACCCCACATTCTGTGAACAGGCTTGATCACATTTTCTGTGATTAAGGGTGAAAGAGAATGAATACAACAGCAGTAACTTCATATTTTGTATTACATGTATTGTGATGCATCATCATACATCAGGCAACTTGATTTGCATGCAAATATTTGACTCATATTGAGCAGGTGAAGCGGGGGAGGATGGTAGTTCTAATTTCATTTATGCTGCAACCAACCTTTCCTTCAGCTTGGATATTGTGGATAGTAGTGAGACTGGTCTGTATGATGCAGGGTTTTCTGGTGGTTTGTTTGGTTACAAGATTGGTTTTCTGGTGGTTTGTTTGGTTTCAAGATTGGTTTTCTGGTGGTTTGTTTGGTTTCAAGATTGGTTTTCTGGTGGTTTGTTTGGTTTCAAGATTGGTTTTCTGGTGGTTTGTTTGGTTTCAAGATTGGTTTTCTGGTGGTTTGTTTGGTTTCAAGATTGGTTTTCTGGTGGTTTGTTTGGTTTCAAGATTGGTTTTCTGGTGGTTTGAGCATAACATATTGATTGACCGACTGGTATCATGTGAGCTCTTTTCCAGATGTTTGGGGTGGAAAGAGAACATTCAGATTGGACAAATCAAAGAATGATGTGATGGTTTGGGCATATAAACAGAATGAGTGAGTAAAGACTTGCAAAATTTGCAAAAAGCAAATGTGGATGGATATATATCATAAGAGACAGCCATGCATAACAATGACTAGAAATGGTAAAAAAATAATAATAATAATAAAAAAAAAAAAAATGGCAGGTAGTGTAGAGTAATCCATAGCAACCAATTTCTGTAACTAAAAGAATGTACAATGGAGTTCTCCAAGGAACAATACTTTCACCTGCATAATTCAACCTCTTCATAATAATCTCCCAATACCAGATCCAGAACATAACACCAAAATGTTCAGGTAGTGTAGAGTAATCCATAACAACCAATTTCTGTAACTAAAAGAATGTACAATGGAGTTCTCCAAGGAACAATACTTTCACCTGCATAATTCAACCTCTTCATAATAATCTCCCAATACCAGATCCAGAACATAACACCAAAATGTTCACTTATCCAAATGACCTGACAATAACTCAGTACAAACTGCTAAAAACAACCAAGTTCACTTGAGACAAACTAGAACAATGAGGTGACAGAACTAAGGCTTCCCCTCAGAAATAATTTGTAACCTTATTCATTTCAAATACCTTAAATCAAAGAAATATGAAATAGTAAAACTGAATGGCCACACCCTTCTACTGGAAAAGAATTAGAATGTGTGAAGAAAGATTTGTAAAAGAGGTGTGGAAGGCAGAGGTGGAGTGAACTTGAGGGGATGACCAAGGATAAGATGAATGGATGTGATGAAATGGGTGTTGAGTAATTGGGGAACGTCTCTTGAACAAAGAAGGGAGAAGGCAGGAGAGAGGGGCGAGTAGAGAATGGCTGTATTTACCTAGTTCTATAGACACGGTAAAGGAAACATGGACTAGAGGTGAAGCTTTTTATTCCTGACGTTTCGTCTATCGACTTTCTCAAAGCATTCCTTTGAGAAAGTCGATAGACGAAACGTCAGGAATAAAAAGCTTCACCTCTAGTCCATGTTTCCTTTACCGTGTCTATACAACTTGTTCACTTGGATTTTTACCTAGTTCTATTTACCTAATTGTAGTATACAGGAATGGAGCAATGCTCATTGGGTTATGTCTCCTATTCTCTAATTGTCTAATATACCTAGATTATACTGTGATACAAGGAAGGGAAGGGATGGGGATAGGGAGTGGTTATGTATGAATGATATTTTGACACAGCATGAAGGGATTTCTTCCTTTCTTCTATTTTTCTGCATGAAGGGATGGAGAGAGTCACTGATTACATGAAGCAGCCTTGTTGTGGATGTGCCATGTCTTGCTACATTGCTTCTGACCCATGGGCAGGACACAGGGATGACTCAAGAGTAGAAATTGTTTCAGTTACAATATTTAATTTTTCAAATCTCCAAATATAAAATTATCTTTCCATCATATATAGCAAAGCTGAATGATGAACTATGAGATTGTAATCCTATAAGAATGTTAGACATATTAAAAGAAATGTTCTTAAGACATCTTGATTTCAGTCATATTCAGGTCATTCAAATGAAGGTTGGAGGTAGGATGTGGGAGGGGAAAAAGATAGGCCAGTGTGAAAACTCCTTGACAGGTACCATCATTAGTTCCTCACCAACAGTAATCAAGACACAACAAAACAAACCTGCTGTCTACACAATACTCTCAGCCAAAAGCAACCCAAACACAAGGTCAGGAACCTATGCCTAGAGCCACTTAGTTGCGGCCGAAGCTGTCACCTTTGCCCTATTGGGACAGGTAACAGACAGTGCTGGGAATCAGAGAAAAATGTGGGGTTCGAACCCACAGCTAAGTGAATGCAAAACCAGAATGCTTCCAATTACACCACCAGCACACAAAGAGAAACACAAAAAATATACTATACATAAACATTAATGGAATCACAAGCAAAACCACATTTGCAGCAATTGTTACACAAACATACTATTTGTATGCACTAATATAAGAAAATAAAATCTTATTTGATAAAGGTGAGACAGAGGGAGAAAGGGGTATAGAGAAAGAGAAAGAGAAAGACACACACACACACAGAGGGAGGGAGAGGGAGGGAGGGAGAGGGAGGGAGGGAGGGAGAGAGAGGGAGGGAGAGGGGGGAGGGAGGGAGGGAGAGAGAGGGAGGGAGATGAGAGAGAGATGAGAAGAGAGATGAGATGAGAAGAAAGAGAAGAGAGAAAAGAAAAAGAGGAAAGAGAGAAGAAGAGGAGAGGAAAGAGAAAAAAGGAAAATGAGGGGAGGGGAGGAGGGGGAGTGTTAGGGGAGGAGTGGGAGTGTTACGGGAGGAGGGGGAGTGTTACGGGAGGTGGGGGAGTGTTACGGGAGGAGGGGGAGTGTTACGGGAGGAGGGGGAGTGTTACGGGAGGAGGGGGAGTGTTACGGGAGGAGGGGGAGTGTTACGGGAGGAGGGGGAGTGTTACGGGAGGAGGGGAGTGTGTTACGGGAGTAGGGGGAATGGGAGGGGAGCAGGGGGAATGGGAGGTGAGCAGGAGGAGGAATGGGAGGTGAGCAGGGGGAATGGGAGGTGAGCAGGGGGAATGGGAGGTGAGGAGAGGGAATGAGAGGGGAGGGGAGGAGGGGGAGTGTTAGGGGAGGAGTGGGAGGGGAGGAGAGGGAGTGGGAGGGGAGGAGAGGGAGTGGGAGGGGAGGAGAGGGAGTGGGAGGGGAGGAGAGGGAGTGGGAGGGGAGGAGAGGGAGTGGGAGGGGAGGAGAGGGAGTGGGAGGGGAGGAGAGGGAGTGGGAGGGGAGGAGAGGGAGTGGGAGGGGAGGAGAGGGAGTGGGAGGGGAGGAGGGGCAGGGGGAGGGGAGGAGGGGCAGGGGAAGGGGAGGGACAGGGGAGGAGAGGGGAGGGGAGGAGAGGAAGGGGAGGATGGGAGGGAGAGAGAGGAAGAGAGGAGAGAGGAGAGAGAGAGAGGAAAGAAAGAGGAGATAGAGAAGAGGAGATAGAGAAGAGGAGAGAGGAGATAGAGAAGAGGAGAGAGAGAGAAGAGGAGAGAGGAGAGAAAGAGGAGAGAGAGAGGAGAGAGAGAGGAGAGAAAGGAGAGAGAGAAAAAGGGGGGGAAAGCAAGGGGAGAGGGAATAAGAGAAGAGAGGGAGAGAAAGGTGAGGGAAAGAGGAAGAGGAGAAAGAGGAGGAGGAGGAGGAGGAGAAAGAGGAGAGGGAGAAAAAAGAGAGGGAGAGAGAAAGCAGAGGGCGAGAAAGGTGAGAGGAGGGAGGGGGAGGGAGAAAGGGAAGGGAGAGGGAGAGGGAGAGGGAGAGAGAGGGAGAGAGAGAGAGAGAGAGAGAGAGAGAGAGAGGGAGAGAGAGAGAGGCAGAGAGAGAGGGAGAGAGAGAGGGAGAGAGGGGTGGAGAGAAAGGGGGATGGAGAGAGCAGGGAGAGAGAGAGAGCAGGGAGTGAGAGAGACAGGGGAGAGAGAGAGACAGGGGAGAGAGAGAGACAGGGGAGAGAGAGAGACAGGGGAGAGAGAGAGACAGGGGAGAGAGAGAGACAGGGGAGAGAGAGAGACAGGGGAGAGACACAGAGGAGGGGGAGAGGGTGAGACAGAGGAGGGGGAGAGGGTGAGAGAGAGGGGGGGAGAGAGACGGGGGAGGGGGAGAGAGAGGGGGGGAGAGAGAGAGAGGGGGGTGAGAGAGAGGGGGAGAGACAGGGGAGAGGGGAGAGAGGGGAGAGGGAGAGGGAAGGGAGAGGGAGGGGAGAAGGAGAGGGAGGGGAGAAGGAGAGGGAGGGGAGAGGGAGTGAAAAGGAGAGAGGGAGAGAATGAAGGAGAGGGAGAGGGAGAGAACAAGGGAGAGGGAGAGAAAGGGAAAGAGGGAGAGAAAGGGAGAGGGAATGAAAGGGAAAGAACGAGGGAGAGGGAGAGAAAGGGGGAGAGGGAGAGAAAGGGAGAGAGAGGGAGAGAAAGGGAGAGAGAGGGAGAGAGAGGGAGAGAAAGGGAGAGGGAAAGGGAAAAGGAGAGGGAAAGGAAAAGAGAGGAAAAGAGAGAGGGAAAGGGAGAGAAAGAGTGAGAGGAGGAGAGGAAGAGCAAGAGCAAGAAAGAAAATAAAAAGAATATGAGAGAGAGAGAGAGAGAGAGAGAGAGAGAGAGAGAGAATAAAAAATTATTCTTAGGTAATTTTAGACTTTACAATTACTTACCATATAATCTTCACTCCTGTATTCACCTTCCAAGGAATTTATGGAGGATACCTATATAGGTAATATCCTGCATCACCTCCTAGGAGCATCATGACCATTCTTCTTTGGAAACTCCCTTTTCATAATTTCTCAAAAGTGACATCTTATGAACATTTACTAAATTTTCTGATGTTTTCCATTTTCTCATGCCATTCACCATCTCTCAATTTCCCTCCTCAATATATCATTAAACTCTTGTTGTACTGCATTATATTTTTCAGCTTTCTATGTAAGAATTATTTCCCAGAGCTTGTAGTTCTACTGTATCTTTAACATACAACACTAAATATCTTCCTGGCTTGAACGATTTCACTGTTTAACCACTTCAGTACGAGTCGAATTCTCATGCACAGCATTGGCTGCCATATGTACGATTCATCACACTACTTGCATTATAAAATATAAAGTCACTGCTGTATTACTCATTCTCTTTAACTCTGAGTAATAACAAACACAGAAAATGTGATCAAACCAGTTCACAGAATCCAGGGGCAACTCGTGTACAACTACAAAAAAATATATAATCAGGATGCCAACGCTGGTATCCTTGTATACCCACTTGGTATCCTTGTGTACCCACTTGGTATCCTTGTGTACCCACTCACACCTCATGACGCCCAGGGCTGAAATAATTTCAGTATCGCTGCCCTGCTGGGTGTTACTCCAACTCTCGTGGGCGGGGACTTGGGGTGTGTGTGTGCGTGTAAGGTCACAGTATTATCAATAGATCGGTCATACAAGCTCTGAGCTCTCCTCCGGGAGGTTGATAACTGTTGATCAAGAGTCCAACAAGTGATCCAAGACCATGGTGAATCACACAGGCATCATCGTACCGAAGTGGTTAAACTACCTCTCGAGTACACAATGACTTTCCAATGTCAGAGATAAAAAAAATACCTTGAGCTTTGTTCCATTTAAGTCATAAGGTTTTGCAGTTCACTTGTCAGACCCGATACTACCACTGACTACTTCTGGCAGTAATCAAACTTAGTCTGCTGAATCTGGTCATTGCAGGCGTATTTGGTGGTGGTGAGGAACCTACGTTAAGAGACACATAGCTGCGGCCGAACCCGTCACCTTTGCCCAACTATGCACTTTGGGGACTGTTGGGGCAGGTAACAGTCACTGCTGGGAATCAGAGGAGTACAGGATTCAAACCCACAACTAAATGAATGCGAAGCCAGCGCACTCCTAATTGTGCCACAATCACATTGCTAGTATCAAATACTGACAATCATTAATTTGCATTTCTTTCCACTTCATCTTTGTAGTAAACAAGAGTCATTAGGTCCGCTATCCACATCCTTTTTTGACATGTTTCCAATGATCAGCATAGATGTCATCCTTGCTCACTAATGTGCTAATCTCGGCACTTGTCCATCTCAAAATACACAACAGGACATTCTTCTTCCCTTCAATACCCATTGTAAATTGTATGGCACACATCTTGTCCTGAAAGAAAAAAGACAGATTTGTATTCAAACCACTTATTGTACTTATTCATCTTAACCATATATTGTAAAATAGGCTGAGATTGAGAGATTGAGAGAGAGAGAGAGAGAGAGAGAGAGAGAGAGAGAGAGAGAGAGAGAGAGAGAGAGAGAGAGAGAGAGAGGGGGGGGAAGAGGGAGGGAAAGAGAGAGAGAGAGAAGAGGGAGGGAAAGAGAGAGAGGGGAGAGGGAGAGAAAGAGAGAGGGGGAGGGGAAGAGGGAGGAAGAGGGAGGGGGAGGAAAAGAGAGTTTATTTTTATATATAATAAAGTTTCCTTAATTGCTTTCCTGGTTAGTCATTGAAATAGTCTGTTCAATGTAAAAGCCAGGAAAATCATAGCAAGCTCTGGGCAAAGTTTCTTTTAAACTCTGCTTAGGTTGGTTGATGCAAACTGTTGCAAGGCATGGTTTTTTAAATTGCTGCCGTGAATGTCACAGGCCTAAACCACATTAGAGGAAAGATAGAAAAAAAAATCTCAAATAAATTCAGCTTGCTTTAAGTTCAAAACACATAAGCAAGCCTCATTTAAGTCAAGAGCCACCTGCTGCAAGTGAATATAAAATTATTAATTCAAAAGAAGATCATTAAACATGATGTAGCTGAATTATGAGGCATACCGTTATTTTCCTTATTTTTATATATATATTTTTTATGGTTTGCAGGGCTGGTACTTGTTCGGACCTCACCCTTCCAGGTGGTCCAGAACAGCTCATACATAAAAACAGGAGATGGTGTCTATGGTATGTCATTGCAGTGACGATTCCTGGAGGAATCTGATGTATAACACAGTGATGTCAAAGTCATCTCAGATCCAAGGTGAGCAGAGGTCAGGGGCAATTACTCAAGAGTGGCTGCCCTTTCTAGCCTCTGCACCACAGCCAGGATTTCAATAAATGCTAAAATCCCCACACAGATACCAGATGGATGTGCTACCACCAAACCATGGTGAGTCCCTCCCTGATGGTGTGTCAACATTCCTCGTACGTTTGTATACATATGTACATGGTTGTGTGCACATACCACAGTATCTGTAGCAGTTAGGCTTAGATATCTAGAGTCTTCTTCTCCCTTGTTTTATTTTTTTACTATTATTTTTTTTATCTAACATTACTCCACTAGTGATTATCTTAAAAAGTATCAAAATACTATCAACATTAAAACTGGTTTACAGTGGTAGAATCAATTATACATGATAAATACATTTTACAATCAGACCTGAAACATAAAAATGCATTATATCAACCATAGAAAATATTGACAAATTCAAAATGTAAAGAAAAATGGAAATGTACAGAAATTCATGATCATTTGTGTCTCATACTAAATGGGGCACTGGTGTTATCATTATGTGCACTCATACACAATATCTATTTGAAAAATATGCACTCCTTCAACACTGTGTCTCATACAATGTCCTTCATTATGGCTTAAAACAGGCAGTTTTCATTCAGCTTATGGTACCAATTTTTGCCTGAAGTGGGTCTCAACCCAATAAACATCCTTCAGCTCAGAGATCATTCCCACTCAGCTGACTAGAACAGTGCATTTTTAGCCAGAACAAAAACCATGATGGACACCACCATGTTGAAGTGGCTAATTTAGTTTGAGCATTTTTTTTCTCTCACAAACTTAACAATAGCATTGCACACAATTTAATTTGCCAATCCACCTTGGCATATTTTTCCCCATTCTGGTCCGTGTTTTCAAAGGTTGCAAGGACTTTGAGTATGGAAAAAAATTCTGCTAACTCCTTTGTAGTGAATTTTTCCAGTCACTTTTTCCCTCCTCTGTAACTGCTTCCAACTCTGGTTCTTATCTGATTAAATTCTTCTTCCTCAAAACCAACAAACAAGTTCAAATACCATTTAATATGCTTCTTTCTCTCTTTTGACATTTGAAGTGTTATATGTGGAAATCATCAAGTAGAAGTTAGTAAAAGGTATGCATGGGACCATGCAAGAGATGCATGTGTGGTCAAATAGGCAAGTGTTTGTGTGTTGTGCCATGACAGACTAAGTAAAACATTATTCTTATAAATTTCTATACTACCTGTTGTATGAATAATGACACATATACAGCAACCATCAACACAATTGGTTGTAAGTAGCATAGGTTGTACATCAAGATTTATCTGTACTCTTTTTGTCCTTATCATATTCCATGTGACATCCAACCCAATTGCCTTATCAGGTTTCATCTCTTTTCAATGGTTTTTTATTTTTATTTTTTGTGGCTCCTATTATTCTTCTCTCCAGTCACTCACTTTCCAGTCACATCTCCCACATTCAAAACCTCCCTATCCTTCTCTACATTCAACAAATCCCTGAATTAATCTTTCCATCTTCTTACCACAATTCTATTAGCATCTGTCCATCAACAACCTTTACTTTCCCTTCTCTACTTGACTCACCCGTCTCCCTCACTTTTTTCACTTTTCCCTGCACACACACACGGCTTGACTGCACAGTGGTAGTATTCACAGATGCCACTACAGTGGTGTGGGTTCGAATCCCACCCAGGGTTGAAATGATTTCAGTATCACTGCACTCCGAGTCATTACTCCAACTCTCATGGGCAGGCAGTTGGGGGTGCATGTGTGTGCAAGGTCATGGCATTACTCATAGATTGGTCATATGAGCTCTGAGCTCTCTTCCAGGAGGGAAATAGCTGTCAATCAACATGTCCAACACATGATCCAAGACCATGGTGAATCACATACACATATATTTTTTCAAAAACATCTATCAAATCCTTACCTTATATCAGCTCTGGGATTAAAGAAGAGTATCTGTATATTGGACAGCAAAATTGTAATCACCCCTTGAATCATATCTGCATTTCTACTTTTGTTTCTTTTTCATACCTCACTACCTCCCATAATCCTCTCAGCTTCTTCTGGTACTCTTTCTCCTTTTCCTTTAATTCATTCACCACTTTCCTGCCTCCCTCCTCTAGGAATTTTGGCCTAACTGGCAACTTCAGTCAGCCAAACAGGGCCCGACACATGAGAGTATGTCAGTTCTTGCCAGGGCATTACCTCCACTCTCAATTTCCCTTTAGACATACATCTTTTTCTAATAACTCACTTCTGTCCCAGACGAAATCTGTCATTTTACCTATTCCCTCCATTAACCTAAACATAACCAACAAACCACCTTTTTCTCTTCTTTCATTTAGTGATGGTAGGTTCAATTAATCTAAATTTACGTGTTTTATCCACAAAGTTGAGAACCAATTCTGCTCTTTGCTTTTGTTTATGTCATTTATGGGGCGAGCTGACTTGCAAGCTATTGTACAGAGCTGTGTCTATCATTCTCATGTGTCATCCTCTGGAAAGAGTTTTGGTTTCAGTGTATGTTCCATTGGTTATATTTAAATGCAGCCAGTTATTGTTCTTATTGTTGTATCCCCAGGTCTCTTAATCCAACACTCACCAACTGCCACTTGTGTGGACGTTTGGGCCCACAACATAAACCCACTTTGGGAATTGATCCAGGACATAAAACACCACAAATTCCCAAAGTGGGTTTATGTCCTGTGCCCAAACATCCACACAAGTGGTGGTTCTTGAGTGTTGGATTAAGAGACCTTGGTGTATTGTTCATTGGGTATTGTTGCTTACCTAGTTGTTGAATACCATACTGCAGATCCATAATAAAGAGTTATATCTATTTCTGCTGCCCATTCCCTATTCCTACAACTGTTCTAAATATTTAATTTCTTATTTGCCTTCACTGGTCTTTTATATGTAGGGTGGTCATGGTTGTATCAAGCAAGTGCTTTTTAGATTCACTGTAGGATTAAGCAACATCACTGAGGATGTCTGATGAGATGTAGACATTATTTTGTGTCAGCTATACTTCTAATCTATTGAAGTAAATTTCTATGATCATGGATGCAATTCTGTAGTTGTACTGCTGGGCAGTTAGGATACTTTGTATATGTAGCTTGGTAATCATACTTCAGGTTTGAGGTTGTTTATGAATATTTTAAACAGCATTGGTGACATTACTGCTACTTGGTGGACTTCACTGTACAGTCTTGGCACCTGAGAGAAGGTCACTCTGACATACTCTATACTCTACTGGCTTAGAATTTTGTCTACCATTTCTTGTTATTGTTGTGTAATAAGTTTCCATGATCTCTTTTAAAGGGATGTGCCTTGGAACAATGTCAAAAGTATAATTCATATCTAGTCCCACTTCCACTGCTTTGTCAGGTGGCACTGAACTTGGTGAAGCCTTCAAGCACCTTTTTTTGGGTGAATTTATGAGCAGTGTGCTGGTGGTGTCCTTCTAACTCAACATTTTGTTGAGGTAGGTATGAATGTTCCGATTCTATGATCAATCTTTTCATCAGTTTACATATAGTTAACAGGAAATAGATCTGTAGAATGCTGGCTTCTCTGGCAGTTTGTTTTAGGATGGAGTTCCCTTTCACACTGCTGGGAGGCCACCACAAGACCAGAAATGGTCCATAACATCTGTCCGCTTTTATTGCTACAGTATTAACATTTTCTATTTTCGTTATTACCATAGCCATTATTAAAATTTTCACTCCATATCTGTTTATTTTTCAAGTTTTCATTTAATGATATAGTATACCTTTCTTGAGTCAATATGTAGCGGTTTGTATTCTCATTTGGATGTGGAGGGGAGGAGAAAAAGGTTTTCCAGTGAACATCCCTTTCCTAGTTGCAAAGATCTTGGTTTAATCCCCAGGGATAGTATATGGCTATCCAACTCTACTCTACAAAGGTGGACATTGATAGTGTTATAGAATAATGTTTGACACCTCTACAACTTAGCAGACTTTTCTAGACTTTACCCTGGCTGGAGAACTGCCAGGTCGCCCAAACACAATATGAATAAAAAAAAGTAATAATGACCAAACAACAACTCAGAAGAAACTGCCTTCCCAATATCAAAGTCCCTGTTGCATCTCCAGCCAGCCCTGTGTCATTTCCTTGTGAACAGAGTGATGAACCTCCCTCCCAATACCAAACTCATGACCAATCTACCATGGCAACACTGAAGCAGCTATCCACCATTCCACACCGGGGGTAATAAATGCTGTTCTCAACATTATTGTGAAGAACAAACACCTCAATCAACCACAGCAACTCCAACCCTTTTCAGTGATACTGTAATCCCAAACCTGCCCAGCCCTACCAGCCATCAACTTGAGACATATACAAGTTAAAAGGATCCTGACTAGAGCTACATAAGATTCTTGGTCCTGAAATCTGTTAACAATGAATGAATAACAAAGAAATGACCAAAACATGTACATGATGTGATGCTTTTAAAGATATTTATGGGTGAGTTGTTGGTAGGGCTAATACCTGAGGAACTTTGGTGGAGTACTGGTATAGTCAGTCTGTGGTGAAATGGGTTTAGGGGCCAGTCTCCAAGTGCTTGCTTTATGATCTGGGCATGTATATATATGGACATGTTCTGAGATACTGGTGCAAGATTGTTGTACCTATATTTACAGTATGAAACTGGATTTTTTTCCCCATGTGTCCAGTTGGCTGTGCTTGCATGATGTGATGTGAGATGGTTGGGATTAAGAGGCTCTTGCACTGAATTGTGTGCCCATCATTCTCATAAGTGATGAGTGAGGAAAATGGAGAAGAAATAAAGAATGATGAAGTAAAGGCAGCTGTTAAGATGATGAGTGCATGTAAAACACCTGGGTTGGATGGATGCCATGCAAAATGTCTGAAAAAAGGAGGTACAGTGATGGAGGACTGGCTGGTGAGGTTATTTAATGTTTGCTGGAGAGAGGGTAGAGTGCCGGAGGACTAGAGGAGTGCCTGTATAGTTCCACTTTAAAGGGAAAAGGGGACAAGTGTGTAGTAGTTTCAGAGGGATCAGTTTGTTAAGTGTAATCGGAAAGGCTTATGGGAGGGTCTTGAGAGGATTAGTAGAGGAACAGAGGGAGTAATTGGTGAAAAACAGTGTAGGTTTAGGGCAGGTAGGGGTTGCGTAGATCAGATTTTTGTGGTAAGACAGATATGTGAGAAAGCTATAGGAAAAGGTAAGGATGAATTTTGGGCTTTTATGGATCTGGAAAAGGCTTATGACAGGGTAGATTGGAAGGTTCTGTGGGAGGTATTGCAGATATATGGGATAGGAGGAAAGCTGTTAAGAGCAGTCAAGAGTCGTAGAGCTTGTGTTAGGATTAGAAATAGCAGAAATAGAGAGTGGTTTGAGGTAAAGGTGGAACTTCATCAGGGATGCGTTATGTTGCCTGGCTGTTCAATTTATACATGGATGAGGTAGTGCGAGAGGTAAATGCAAGGGTAGTGGGTCAGGGATTGGAGATAGTTAAAGAAAATGGAGAAAAGTGGGAGATAAGCCAGTTGCTATTTGCAGATGACACTGCACTTGCGGCAGAATCAGAGGAGGGATTGAGGAAGTTGGTGACAGAGTTTGGGAAGGTGTGCGAAAGAAGGAAGTTGAGGATAAATGTGGGTAAAAGTAAGGTGATGAGATGTACAAAGGGAGAGAGTGGCAGCAGACTGGAAGTAAGTATTATGGGAGAAAGACTGGAGGAAGTGGATAGTTTTAGATACTTGGGTGCAAATGTGGCAGGAAAGGGAGGAGTGGGAGTGGAGGTAGAATGTAGATTGAGAGAAGCGAGTAAATGCCTTGGGGGATTAAAAAGTGTAACGAGAAATAGACATTTGGGAATGGATGCTAAGAGGAGATTTTATGGAGTGATTGTGCCAAGAGCACTGTATGGGGCAGAAACATGGAACATAAGGGAGGAAGAGAGGAGTTTGAATGTGTTTGAGATGAGGTGCCTGAGAAGTATGATAGGGGTTACTAGGCTGGATAGTGAGAAATGAGGAAGTGAGGAAAACAGGGGTGGAAAGGGAGTTGGGAGATAAGAGTTGATGAAAAAGTATTGGGATGGTTTGGACACATACAGAGAATGAGTGAATATGAGGGGTCGACCTAGGATAAGATGGATGGATAGGGTAAAAGGGGTACTGGGAAAGAGGGGAATGTCTGCTGAGGAAAGACAGGAGAGGACAGAAGATAGGGAAGAATGGAGAATGGTTGTGTATGGATGATGTTGTGATGTATAAGGGTGAGTGAGTGGGGGGATGGGGGGTGAGGGAGTATGTATGAGAAATAAAGTGACACTGCCCGAAGGTATTTCTCCCCGTCTTCCCCTTTCCTGCATGAGGGGATGGAAAATGGGGGTCGCCAATTTAATGAAGCAGCCTTGCTGTGGATGTGCTGTATCTTGCGGCACTGCTTCTGACCCAGGGCAGTGGACAAGATGCAGGGATGGCCCATCATCCAGGAGGTGCCAAGATAAGACGGAAGAGGGTAGAGCGGAGTATGTAGGGGATGGAATGGGTGAGTATGGTTTCTATGCCTTTGTTTTTTTGGCTACCTCCCTTGCAAGGGAGAAAAAGCCTTTGGTATATATATCATTCTCATGAGTTTAATATTGTGGGATTAAAGCACTTTCATCACAATAAAAACCATAAGAAAAGTAGGGGTGTTCTGTTGTAAATTAAAAGCAATGTCCATGCCTGTGTTTTAAAGAAAGTGAAACAGGATACATATGATAGTTTGTGAATAGAACCCAAACAAATGGACAAAAAATGAATGTAGGTGTAATATATAGGCCAAAAACATTATCATTAGGAGATGACAAACTGCTGTTTCAAGAACTGTCTAGTTCAGTGGTTCTTAACCTTTTTTCTCCAATTCCCCACTTTTTAGTGAGCCAACTCTCCATTTCCCACCACAGCATCGGTCTTTGACAAATTCGATTTTAACCCATGCAGTATTTAGTACGTAAATATACGCTTTGCTTTTTTGTTCCATTTTACGGCCTTTAATGTGACAAGAAGACACCAGAAACAAACATCAAGAAACAAAAACACATCGATTAAAAAAAAAAAGACAGTGGTTCTTCTGTCCAACCGGTCATTCCCCACTTGGCAACTCCGCCATTCCCCACAGGTTAAGAACCACTGGTCTAGTTCTACAACCAGGGCTTTTTGATAATGGGCGATTTCAATTTTACTGACATTGGATGACCCTTAAACATGGCCATATAGGTAGTCGCTTGATGGATTTTCTCGGTGACAATTACTTAGTTTAGCATATAAAAGAGCCAAAAAGACATGGAAATTTACTCGATTTATTGATCACTAGCTGCAAAAGTATGATAACTGATGTAGAAGTTGGTGAAACTATTGTAAGTAGCAATCACAACTTAGATTCAAACTGCTAAATTTTTTTTAGAATAAATACTTGTGTATCTAAAATTCCTGATTTCAGTAAAGCTCAGTTCAGATGACTATGTCTGGAGCTTCAGCTTACAGACCAAGAAGCAGAATTAAGCGAAATACATCAGATGTGGGAAATATTTCAAAATACACTAAGATGATTCATACTTACACCCTGTTTAAGGATAGATGCCCCCCAAAATCAGGCTCACCCAAAATGGCTTGACAAAGAAACTAAAAAAAGTATTGCTAAAAAGAGACAGGCTTATAAGAAATACAAGTGCTCAGGTGCACCTTTGGACTATCGAAGTTATTTAATAATACAGATTTAAAAAAAGAAAGAAAAAAATATTAAAACAATACAAAATTAATATCACTGATAAACCCAAAGAATTCTATAGTTACATTAGAGATAAAAAGATCATTAGGAATCATATTGGACCACTATTATCTGCTGATGGTCAACTTGAATATTCAAATAAAGGAATGTGTGATATTTCAAACAACTATTTTAGCTCAGTATTCGTAATTGAACGACCTCAAAGTGAACTCCAAACTGAAACCTGTGAAAAGTCTACGGTGAACTTACTACAGTAAATATAACATAAGTAAAAATTAAAAGGTGTATAGAAAAACTCAAAATTAATAAAACACTAGGGCCTGATGGTTGGCATCCAAGAATCTTAAAGGAAATGAAAAATGAGATTGTTGTTCCATTAGAAATTATTTTCATGAAATCCATCATATCGAGATGTCCCAAGTGAATGGAAGCTAGCTAACGTTACTCCCATATTCAAAAAAGGTGACAAAAAGAAACCAAATAACTACAGGCCTACAAGCTTGACTTCAATCATAGGAAAAATGATAGAAACTATAATCAGATGCTGTTGAACATCATTTAGAAAATAACTGTTTGATAAATGATAACCAGCATGGATTCAGATGGAAATATTCTTGTGTGACTTCCTTGAATTCTACCCACAAAAGACTACTTACTAAATTAGTTTCAAATGGAAT
Source organism: Oratosquilla oratoria (assembly GCF_046742065.1). Lineage (NCBI taxonomy): Eukaryota > Metazoa > Arthropoda > Malacostraca > Stomatopoda > Squillidae > Oratosquilla > Oratosquilla oratoria. Next base: position 41,427,395 of record NC_134815.1, on the reverse strand, counting down.
AAGTGGTAGCCTATCAAGTTGGACTAGTACTTGGTAGAATGATCGAAAACAGAGCTGTTCTTAATGGTAAAATTTCTAGATGGAAAAATGTTATGAGTGGAGTTCCTCAGGGTTCCATTCTTGTATATATAAATGATACACCATGGATTAAAATCTACTGTCTCCAAATTTGCTGGTGTACAAAATTGTATTTACCTAGTTGTTTTATATGGGAAGGGAGCTATCCTCATGGTAACCCGTCTTTGTATCTTTCAGCATCAAGTTTTTTCTTAAAATCTTGAATAGTGTTTGCACACACTGTTTCCTTATCTTATTTATTCCAGGTATTCAGCACTCTATGAGGGAAGCTATTTTTTTCAGATCTCTGTAGTTATCCTTACAAGTTATTTGGAAATTCATTAACAAAAGTGGATATTGAAAAGGATTTCAGTGTAATTATCAGTGATGATCTCAAATCATCTAACCAGTGAGAAAGCAAATAAGAATCTAGAACTGATTGCATGATCTTTTGACTTCAAAAGTCCATCTCTCATTAACATACATACATATACCAAGGCTTTTTCCCCCTTACAAGGGGGGTAGCCAAAAAGAAAAAGGCATAAAATCATTCCCACCAATTCCATCCCTGAATACACTCCACACCCCTCCACCCTCCCTCTTATCTTAGCACCTCCTGAATGATGGGTCATCCCTGCACCTTGTCCACTGCCCTGGGTCAGAAGCAGTGTCGCAAGACACAGCACATCCACAGCAAGGCCACTTCATTAAATCGGCAATCCTCCCCTATCCGTCCCCCCATTGCATATAAGGAGAGGACGGGGAGAAATCCCTTCGGGCTGCGTCAAATTTTGCTCACATACTATCTCACCCCCCATCCACCCGCCCATTCCACCTCATGCAATCACAACATCATCCATATACAACCATTCTCCATTCACCCCTGTCTTCTGTTCTCTCCCGTCCTTCCTCAACAGACATTCCCCTCTTCCCCAAAGCCCCCTTCACCCCATCCATCCACCTCATCCTAGGACGTCCCCTCATGTTCACTCCCTCCACATCTGCCTTCCACATCTCTTTTACTAGTCTTTCTTCACTCATTCTTTCCATGTGTCCAAACCATCCTAATACTCTTTCATCAACCCTATCTCCCAGCTCCTTTTCCACCCCTGTTCTCCTCCTCACCTCCTCATTTCTCACTCTATCTAGCCTAATAACCCCCATCATACTTCTCAGACACCTCATCTCAAACACATTCAAACTCCTTCTCTCTTCTTCTCTTATGTTCCATGTTTCTGCCCCATACAGTGCTGTTGGAACAATCACTCCTTCATACAGTCTCCTCTTAGCATCCATTCCCAAATGTCTATTCCTCATTACACTCTTTAATCCACCAAGGCATTTACTCGCTTCTCTCAATCTACATTCTACCTCCACTTTCACTCCACCTTTCCCTGCCACATTTGCACCCAAGTATCTAAAACTATCCACTTCCTCCAGTCGCTCTCCCTTAATACTCACTTCCAGTCTACTGCCACTTTCACCCCTTGTACATCTCATCACCTTACTTTTACCCACATTTATCTTTAGCTTTCTTCTATCACATACTCTCCCAAACTCTGCCACCAGCTTCCTCAATCCCTCCTCCGATCCTGCCACAAGTGCAGTGTCGTCCGCAAACAACAGCTGGCTCACCTCCCACTTTTCTCCATTTTCTTTAACCATCTCCAATCCCTGACCCACTACCCTTGCATTTACCTCTCACACCACCCCATCCATGTATAAGTTGAACAGCCAGGGCGACATAACGCATCCTTGACGAAGTCCCACCTTTACCTCAAACCACTCACTCTCTCCATTTCCAATCCTGACACAAGCTCTACTATTCTCATAAAAACTCTTGACAGCTCCCAGAAGCTTTCCTCCTATCCCGTATATCTGCATAACCTCCCACAGTGCCTTCCTGTCTACCCTATCATAAGCCTTTTCCAGATCCATAAAAGCCCAAAAAACATCCTTCCCCTTTCCTATAGCTTTCTCACATATCTGTCTTACCATTAACCAGCTATATAAATCATTAGTTCGTCCACATTTAGAATATGCCGTTTCAAGTTACTTGGAAATTCATTAACAAGTGGATATTGAAAAGGATCTTGGTGTAATGATCAGTAACGATCTCAAATTGTCTAAGCAGTTTATTTCAACCTCTGAGAGAGCAAATAAGATTCCAAGACTGATTGCATGATCCTTTGACTCCAAAAGTCCATTTCTCATTAACAAGCTATATAAATCATTAGTTCGTCCACATTTGGAATATGCTGTTTCTGTATGGTCACTGAATCTCATTAAAGACATTAACAGATTGGAAAAAGTACAACAGCGAGTCACAAAACTGATTCCAAATATAAAAAATAAATCATATGAAAATAGACTAAAACATATGAATCAGTTTTCCCTAAAAAAAAGTATAGGCTCATAGATGACTTGATACAGGTCTTTGGAAGTAGGTAAAAACAACTTTGCCAAACGTGTAGTTAATGAATGAAATAAACTTCCTGCAGAGGCAATGTAGTTCAGTTTGAAGCTTTAAGATTCATCTAGATAAACACCTAAGCAAGATGTTGTAATGCCTGCCATTTATTTTATATTATTTGTTATTGTCTGTTTATTTGCTTGATTTTAATTCATGTCAATTTATCATATTTTACTATTTACCTGTTTATTATCTAACTATACCTATGCATTTATTTTATTTATTGTTAGTTATAATAATTTTTTTATTTACCATATTTTTTTTGCATCCAACCTAGTTATGGACCTAAAAGTCTCCTGTTGGCAGGCTCCTTTGTAATGTACTGTTCTATGGGCAAGATCTTGGTTTCCAAGTGCTAAGGTGGTTTTGGTGCATCCTGTTATCATTCTTACTGCTTGGTTTTGTATTGTATAAGGGATGTCTGCTTTCTTGACTTCTGAGGTGCACAAACAATTGATTCTTAAAATGTTTATAAATTGGGATTAGGATTTCTTTCTGTTAGTTAAATCCTGTTTGCCACTGACCCTAGTGTGTTCAATTCTTATTTGATTTCAGTGAGGTCCTTCATGTGTGAATTGAAGGATCTGGGCATATCAAAAGGGAGACCTTGGAATTGTGTTTTTGCCCAATGGTAAAGTTGGCCATTTAATTTGATTGTTGCACATTTTTTTTTTACATCTAGCTAGAACATAATTTCACCACTGCTTTCTGAAGTGAAGATGCCTTCCTGTTTTGACTAACCCTCAATTCCAATGCCTTAAGTTATTTTAGTTTTCAGCAGCTTTTTTTCATGATTGATGTGCTGGGTTATGATGGTTTGGTCATCTGCCTATGAGAGATCTTTGATATTACATTTTGGATTTGGGATAGGGAGTTTACTCACAAACATGGTAAACAATATTGGTGATAGTATAGCTTCTTGGGGGACTCCACTGTACAATCACATTGTCCCTCATATATGATATATATGGTCGTTCCAAATTACTTTGCATTCTCTCCCAGCTTAGAAGATTGTAGGACATTTGTCACTGTTGTGGATGTATGTCATTATGACTTTTATTGACAGGTTATGTCCAAGAACTATGTCAATAGCTTTTATTGTCACAATTGCTGTTCTGTCTGGAGGTGCCGTCTTGTTAAAAACCTAGCACCTGTGTGGCATTTGTGAATAGCAATCTGATTGAGTGACCTTTAAATCGACGTTGATTTGGGAAGATTTTAATTCTTTCCGAGGTCAATCTTTCTGTCAGTTTGGATATGATAAAAGTGGGAGATGGATCTATAGGATGCTAGGTCCACTGGTGGTTTGTTTGGTTTTAAGATGGGAATTAAGTGCTCTCTTCCAAATCACTGTCATTTTATTGTGCACTTTGGAGAAGCTAAAGATATCTGTTACGATCAGTAATTGCAACCGAGCTAATATATTTTAGGTGGCAGTTTCATATCTAGTCTGGGTCTTTGACGCAAATCTTTCAACTTCTTAATTACTTTATCTAAATCTTTAGAGATCAGTGAGGTACTTAATGATTCAATTTTCACTCTGTGTACTTCTTTTATCTTCTTGTTTTCTGGAGCTATGGGGTTTGAAGCTTCCTTTGAAGAAGTATTTATTCATAAAGTTGTACTATTACTTCCGTGATGTGATTCTATTTTGAATAGCTCTCATTTCTTCATGAGTCAGGGGTGAGTTAATGTTTCATCTTACTTTTTCACTGGAAACTGAAGACTCTGAAAAAGACCCCAAGAATTTTGATAAAACTGTATCCAACTATACAGAAGCCAACATACTCCTGAATTTCACACTTAAAACTAGCACAAAATAAATTACTAAAGGCTACAGAAAATATACAACTACAATTGTACTCAAGATATCCTTCCCTTATAAAAGAAAAGACAGGAAGGAAGAGGAAGACAAAGAAGACACATGAAGATGAAGAAATTGATGACAAACAAGAAAAAGATAGAATCTACTGGTAAAAAATGTGGAAAATTATACAAATTATATTGAATAAATGAATAGTATAATCAATGATACTAAAGAGCATTTTGGGTTAAGATAACAATAAAAGGTATAAAGATCAAAACATATCAATAACAACCTTCACTCAACCCTAATTTCACCTAATTGTAGTACATAAGTACATACATATGTATGTATGTACTTAGTACTGAAAATACTACTACTCATGCTCATACTGCTGTTTACTCTGCTCTTTAGACACACCAGATAATTATGTGCCCACCTGTGCATATACGCTACTTATTCCTAACATATGGTTCCCACGTTTGAATCTAGCCAAATGTGTACATTACAACCAAAATATCTCTGTATTTACCTAACTGTAGTATACAGGAAAGGAGCAATGCCCATTGGGTTCCATCTCCTGCTCTCTATTTTTTTTTTAATACCCTCATGGTCACGTACAATTCAAACTTATTATAAATATATATCCTTGATTTCCAATTATCACATTTATATTTGAATTCATGTATTGTTTTAATTTACACTTCATTACTTTCTAAGCTATTCCAAGTATTTATGCATCCATTAGGATAACTTTCTTCATATCCTTTAGATGTGGTTTTTCTCAAGTCCTCCTCAGACTGTAATGTAAATTTGAGAATGAAGTCCTCTGTCTCCATGACTTTGAATATATCAGCTTTAGAGAAACCTGATGATAGGTATAATCCACATATACACAAATAGTAGGATCCATCTGACAAACCCCAAGTAGTTCCACTCAAAGAATCAAAAGTAACAACCCTAATGGTGCTGGATCCCTGACATGTCCTGACCTTTGCCATTAGAACCTCTAACTGAACTCATCCTCCCCCCACCTGAAATGTAAGAACCTCCCACACATCCCACCCCTACCCTCACCCTAACACCTAGCACTCTACTGCCCAACACAATACTCACCTCTCCAAAACAAGCTACACAAGCATGTGTAGCATCAAAACTGAAATTTACCCTACTCCAATGCTACCTGCACACCTTAACACTGATTAACTTACAGCCATTCACCTTCAATGAACAACACATCTAGTGACCTATCTTTGTGCACACCAGACCTCTTCCTACACTATTATTGGTCAGTAATACCAGGCCTATCAAAATAAACACGATGAAAGGATGGATCCTTTATCAGTACATCATTTTGCTTGTTACAGCTTTTTCATGTACACAGTCATAATATACATAACTGAGATTAAATAAGAACAACAGGGGGAATGATGGGAGAGAGGGAGGGAGAGAGGGAGAGAGGGAGGGAGGGAGAGAGAGAGGGAGGGAGGGAGGGAGGGAGGGAGGAAGGGGGGGTCCACAAAAAAACTATGAAAGGTTAAGAAGGTGGACCAAATGTCTGGGAACAAGAAAGGTTAAGGATAAGATGGAACAATTGGCTGGGTGAAGGACATTGGCTCACCCAGTAGTGTGTGTTACGACTATGTGCTTAAAAAGTTGTAACAAGTGAAATGTCATACTAATAAAGGTTCTGTCCTCACACATTTATTTTGATAGATATGTCAGCAACTGCCACTTTCACACACTAGTGAACATTTCCCACTTTCTATGCCTAACAGGCTTCCTCAACCCCAATACAACAATGGACCATTTCCCATGCAAATTTGAAAACCTTTCAAGCAGCAGCATTTACATACATACATATACCAAGGCTTTTTCCCCCTTACTAGGGAGGTAGCCAAAAAGGAAAAGGCATAAAATCATTCCCACCCATTCCATCCCTGAAAACACTCCACACCCCTCCCATCTTAGCACCTCCTAGAAGACGGGTCATCCCTGCACCTTGTCCACTGCCCTGGGTCAGAAGCAGTGTCGCAAGATACAGCAAGGCCACAAATAAAAGCAGCATTTACCACCAATATAACTGAAGTCTAAACACGTTCATATCCCAGAGGATAACCCTTGAGTCACAGCTATAACTAGACTTTATGCCACATCCCTTCCATGACTAACAAACCATTAATAGAACTGGAATATTACACTTCTCTTTCCAATTGTATGACAACTGCTTCAGACCCAGACAATGGACACTATGACCTGATACAACACCTAACCACAACCACATCCTTTACACTAAACCTCTTCAAGCTAATATGGACACAAGTCATCTTCCCAACCATCATCCCCTTCTCCAGACTAAGAATAATAAAACCTCCCAAAAACTATCTCACACGCCTTTTAAGCAGCAGCATTTACCACCAATATAACTGAAATCTAAACACATTCATATCCCAGAGGATAACCCTCGAGTCAACTATAACTAGACTTTAAGCCGCCATCCCCTTCTCCAGACTAAGAATAATAAAACCTCCCCAAAACTATCACACATGCCCTTACAAAATGCCACTGCAAAATCCTTGAACAAAATGTTTCATTCCACCTTTCATCATCATCACCTTCAATAGACCAAATGTGAAACCTCACCAATACCACAAATACCTTTATAAAATGCCTCTGCAAACCCTTCGAACAAACCGTTTCATTCCAACTTTTTTGACAACTGGTATATAATTTTTTTTGTAATCCCTTCAAACAAGCTTCAAAACTGGCTCCAATACTTCCACTATCCTTGTGCAAACAGAAATGACATTCCACTCCCAATTAATTCTGTATTTGGAAAAAGCATAGGACACATCCTTGAAATGATGGACCCAACACGAACCCTACATGAAATTTCCCAGTGTTCACAGTATTCTTCAACATAGTAACTGACGATCTAATTAGTCCCTGCAAAATCACTGCCAGCTTGTGTCAACAACTTAGCTCTATGTCACAACCCACCCTGCTTATACTATCTTCCTCATTCTGTAAAACAATGTAATTTGAGTAAAATCTATGGGCACCCATGGATTCAGCTTCTCCATCTAAATACCATTCATTGTTGATGATACTGCTGCAACAATGTCAATATAACTTTGAAACACCACACTCCCTATAGTAGAACAGTACAAATTTCTGGGGCCTCAAACTAACAATGATATAAAGTCCTACGCACCAAACCACCAATACCTCTATCTTTAACATCTCTATAAAAAGAGAGAAAACAAAGATCAAAGACTAAAAAAAAACAAAAAAACAAAAAAACTGACCTAACTATAAAATATCGACGTCAAAATGCGAAATATGTAAAACAGTAGTGCCATATTATCCACAAGTATAAAAACATAGGTAAACTAGTCCATAACAACCAATTTGTGGGTGTGATGATGTGTGTTGGATGTATTTTTTTTCGAGTTCGGGCAGAAGGGTATTTCTATCATATTCCTGTTATGCCCCAAGTAGTGTTTTGGTTTCTGTATATCAAAGGATCAATGGCTATCCAGGTACAGCCTTTTATTTTTCACAAGGCCTTGTTCTATTCATTAGTAAAGAACCAATGTGTGGATGCAGTTGCGTTTAATGCATTTTTTTTATACTAAACAAACACTAAATTGGGGACTTGACTTCTCATTATGTTTTTTGTGTTTCTGAGTTCAGTAGGTTCTGGAGTGTCATGTGCAAGATACAAGGTGGCAAGAGTCATTTTGGTGTAGACTGTCCATTTAATGATGGCTCAAAATTTAAAAGATTCATATGTTGCAATTTGTTTCTAGGAGGATGCTTTTATCATATTGCATCAGAATACATTCCATTTTAGTGAGGTAATTATGTATATCTTAAAAGGCTTTATGTTCAAATAAAATTAAATTGTCTGCAGTGCAAATGTTTTCACATGTCTGGACTAAGTAGATTATGCATGAAGAAGTTCAACTGTGTGGGAAAGCACTACACTTTGTATGACTAATTGTGAATGGTTCTAGTGATGAAAGAACTGTCCATTTAGTAATCTTTTGCACTCTTCTGCAAAGAATTTTAATTATTGTTGTGACCGTGTAGATTTGTGCCCAATGTGTCTCCTGTGTTGAATGTTTAATGATTCACCATAGTCTTGGATAATGTGCTGGCATCATGATGGCTAATACACCCCTAGATGAGAGCACAGTTCACCTATTGCCCAATCTATGGGGCTGTGACCTTACACAAACGCACACACTATATCCCTTGCTCAAGCAAAATAGATCAGCTTGAAGTATTAGCGAATATTTTTCAAGCCAGGAGAGCAGTTGAAACTCGAGGACCGAAGCACCAACTGCTGCACTGGTAAGCCATGTATGGCTATATTAGCTATTACAAATGGCATATCTTTGTTGTTGAAAACAGATTTGGGCTAGTACCAGTGGTTCCCTTCTACTGTACATGAAATTCTAATCCTGTCTCTGACCTCACTGCATAACGAGCCCAACTCTATTTACTCTAAAAGTTTCTGCACCCTCCTTACAATAGCCCACTCCATGGATTTAGCACTGATAATACAAACTCCTAGTTTACAGTATGCCATCCAACTACATCATTTCAACAAGTCTATTGCTGTTTATTCATTTTATTCTAGCCAATGCTAAATTACTTTATTGGGCAAAGGGGCACGTTTTACATCCTTTTTGTGCAGCCTCCATAATACCAGTGTATTCCTAGCTAGACCTACTGTGCCGATATATCCAAATCTCACCATCGTAAACCGTAGTCCTTAAGGTTATCCCTTTGCTTCTGTAGTCCTCAGGTTTAAAATCCCACTTGAAATTTGCTCCTAAATCCTTTTAATGCTCCTGTTCCCTTTATCCCTTTCTCTCCCATGCATCATACTTTTAACTCCTCCTTATATCATACTATATTTGAAAGCATTAGGTTTATTACCACTCCTTATCTGATACATTGACAAAACCTCACAGATATGATGCCTTCTCTCACCTCACTCAAAATCTTCAATCTTGTCTATACTGCTCTTTCCTCTATCATTTATATGAGGGGGTATCAAAAAGTAATATATGTAATATCATAACTTTTATTTACATAGAAAAACAATAAAATCATAAAAGCATTCATACACACATGCACTCATCACATATTCCTCAGCACAAATAACCAACAAAGTCACCATTACAAGTATATTCATATTCCTGTCTTATCCTGGTCCGAGAGATTTTGGAAATCCCCGAGATCACTGTGTGACTTTGAGAAATAATTCTAATCTTACAAGTCACCAAATCTCTATCCATAGCCATTTCTCTTCACTGGCTAAAACAGGTAAATGAAAATAAAATAAAAAGAAAAAAATCTGGTGTAAATCAGCTTACGGCAAATGTAGAATTAGACATTCTCACCTTGGAATAAATCTGATTTATGGTGAACGACGTACGAGGTAGCACGTAATCTTGGTGTAGCAGTTGGGTACAGAAGTTTTCCTCAGATATTTTCATTCATGATGTTTCTTTGAAATTCTGTAACGTAGCAAAATACCTGATACTTGCTGCAAATAATCTGTTTAAAAAATGTGCTGGTTGTCTATGGGGCTGGTGGTCTGACGCTGCTAATGAGATATTTGGGTCTTTTAATTTATCCATGCAGGACGAACTGGAATAGTCAAGATGCCAATGAATGGCCACTGTTTTCAGTATCTTACATATACTCCTGTCTCACCATGGATTTCATCTTCAAAGAAGCCTTACTTTGGGCCTCAAACAACTGCAGCTCTGTAAAGACTTCCACACTTATTTTTCTACATCCTAAGTTGAACTTTGGAACAAATTTCATGCATGTCATATGGTATCTTAACTCTGCCATCATTGACTGTACTGCATCTTATGACATCTGCAAAACACATGTAATTTTTTGTATTCCAAGTAGGTTGTGCATTCCATGAGATTCACTGGCAGCCACTCTTCGGCCTGTCCACTTCAGTTTTCATTCCTTGATTTTTTCTATCCAAATCTTCATACTGCTGCTGAATACATAGTCACACATTCTTCAGCCTTGTACAGATTTAAACAGAACAACTATTCTTGATTATTTCAGCTTCTCATCCATGTCACAAGTTGTGCAACCTACAAAAACCTGTAATACACTGATAAAGTCTTCTTTTATCAATCTATACACATACCAATGGCATCTTCCCTCTTACACAGAGCTGCTCAGCCAGACAGGCTAGGGAACAGCATCATCATTCCCCTTATGTGGGAGGTAGTCAGTCCAAATATGCATTCATCCCTACACAGTTTCCCTCTCATCTCAGCTCCACGTGGATGAAGGATCATCACTATCTCCTGCCCACTGCTCTGGTTCAAAGCAATGCAACAAGACACACTACATCCACAGGTGGGCCATTTCACCTACATGGTGACTCTCACTCCTCATCCACCCATACAAAAAATAGGAAAGACAGGGATAAATCCCTTCACGCTGTGTCAAAATATCGTCCATACATGACCATTCTCCACTCACACTTATCCCCTGCCATCCTCTTCCCTGCTCGACAGACATTTCCCTCTTTCTCAAAACCCCTTTCACCCCATGCATCCTTTCAAGTTCACTCCATCCACCTCTGCTTTCAACATTTTTTTTTTTTTGCTAATCTTTCCTCACTCATTATTTCCATATGCCCAAACTATGCCAATAATCTCTTATCAGCACTATCTGCCAGCTCCCTTTCTACCTTCGCTCTCCTCATTTCTCACTCTATCCAACCTCGTAACCTTCACAGGTGTAGACAGAATTCTTGGGCCCTGTATGTTGACAAAGTGTTAAAAGATGTGCGTGTTGACAGGTTTAGATGGGCAATCTAGAAATTATTCTGATGTCCATCTTATAGGACCACCACTAGTATCAGTTGTTAGTTGCTGAAACACTCATGACTGTAAATGAATAACTCACAAGAACTACACTTCAGCATGGTACCCAACCATTAAGAAAACGGGACTGCTCGGACAGACAGTCTAGGGAACGACAACAACCATTAAGAAAATAGACATACTACACACAATACAAAGTAAAGCAGACAGAGCAACAACTGACAATACTAAAACAACAACTAAACATCTACTAAAAAACCAAGATACTTCCTACTGACCAGTAGATGAGAATGATAGGTACATAATTCTAAGTGAGAGCCCTTAATCTACCTACCTCTCATAAACATTGTCCACTAAATGCAACATAAAAACAATCCCTGCAATATTCTACTGAAACATCTAGAGTATCGAAAACCTTAGTACCACATGTTTATACATACATACTCAAATCACAAAACAAGTACTATAAAACAGGCAGCCTAATTCTATTTTCCTTAACTCCCTCAGAAATCTACCCAGCTGAGAAAACACACTCAAGACAAACAAGAATTGCACTTCCACACCTGCATTCATGTGAGCACCCAACACTAAAACAGTATCAATCACATAATTGACTTGGAAATAGACATGCATTGCCACCGATACAACCATCACAGAGAAGGCAGAGCATCTTGTACTACACTGTCTTGTATTAATTTCTAAAAGACAGCAACACAATCTCTAGCTGAACAAGTAATGGGCTAAACTGGGAGCCGTGTCCAGCCTTCTGGAGGCTACTGGTCTCCTGCAAGAGAGCTAGGGCAAAGGCTGGACTTGATGATCCCCTCCTAAAATTGTGCCAGTCTGAGGAAACCCCATTTAGCTCACACACTTTTAGAGGCCTCAAGATATGTGCCTTTAGAAAAACAAGGTACACATTTTTTCCAACAAAATTTCACTGGAATGGTAACATCCTCCTTTGGGATATGTCAAGGCTTTGGATAATATTTAAGATGCCCTATTTCCTCAATTTCATTCAAACCTGTTAGCTTGAGCATGTAACTAGGGCAGACATTTGATTTGAGCTGTACAAAGGTCATTACATGAAGCAAAGTAGCCCATTTGACAGAACCAGATCAATTATATCAATATTTGTGACCTTTGAACAAGACTTCCATTTAGCAGACTTCACCACATAACATGCAGGGGACAAAAGATGAAATGTGGCCATTCAACCAGGCTGCTTAACATACAAACAAACACATCTTCACTGAAAACAAATGAACATGAACACAGCATATCTGGAGCAAAGAATCTCTGGTGGTACCCCAAGGTGATCAGTTTTCATTATACTTCTAGTGTCATAATCAACTGATCCTATGGGATACCCAGGAACAACCACCCTAGATTACAGCTCCCAAAATAAGTGTTTAACCGCAAAATTCTGGTTTTCGAAATATGCAGGTTGGCCATTTCTCTTGCTTCACTAACCTATGGATAAACAAATGGGACTATGTGGCAGTGAAACAAGGGCTTGATACAAGCTGATGCAGCTGAAAAGAACCTTGCTGATAACTGACTCAGGCAATATCACTTTTGATATCTTGATCTTTAAGTACCACATGAAAAGTCCTCACTTCAAAATTGTTAACCATTCAGCAGCTCTAACAAATCCTGCCTATTTGTTCTTGGATGGGATTTGTGAATCATAATGATGCCTTCCGTTTCAATTCACATGAACCTAAATATATGCTTAAGTTCAAAAGGGATCATGACATATCACTTCAGTTTTCCACTTTCATCTTCACAAAGCTAAAACTTTCACACAGACTTGTGGGACAAATTCAAAAGACATTCTAGCAGTCACGTATCTCATGGGATCATGCAATAACATTTACATGCAAAATAGATGGTCACCAACTAAATCAAATGGCTTACTGTAACCATCAAAATGTTGGGTTATGCTATTCATCTTTTCAGTCTAGTTCTCCAGATACATAATGTGCATATCACTGCCTGTCTCATAGTACTCTGTGGACAGCCACATAAAATTTCCATTTGAGAAAGGCATAGCAAGATGATCTTTGTGTATATATATATATATATATATATATATATATAGATATATAGAGAGAGAGAGAGAGAGAGAGAGAGAGAGAGAGAGAGACAGAGAAAGAGAGTTATCAAATTTACTTAATGTGTAGATTTGATGAGGAAAATGTATGCATATTCTAAATCAGAAAATATCTATTCTACTAAAACTCATAATTCCAAATATATTTATCAGAAGAAGTTTTTTAATGCCCTCCAATATCCTGGATATTCACACAGCTACTAATAGAAGACCGAAGCTTCCATATATATACAGGTCAGATTCTGGTCACACATTTTCCTGCATCTGCACATAAACTGTATCAGGTCTCTTGGCTGTAAAGGAGATAAAATATCAAAAAGTAAGAAAGTGAGGTTTAGCACAAAATTTTGCTGATAATCTTGATCCACTGTTGTATTTCAAGTGCAGTAGTAGTTCAATCACAGCAGCAGTTATACTTGATCCACCATTCCTGTTGAAGACACCATCTAGGTTTCATTTATTGTGAAATGTATCAATGATAATTCATCCCAGTGTCCACTGGATCATTAGTTGTTCTCTGAATGCACAAGAAATTTGTACGTTTTCTCTATATCCAACTCATTCAAGGTCCACAGACTGCCGGAATGCATGCCTTTCTTCAAGGTTGGAACTCCTAGGTCCTCATCTCTCCTCTAAAAGCAAAGCTCAATTACTTTATCATCAATCTTATTCATTTACAAAGCAAGTTCTTCACCGCTTCTATGTGATAGACTCTAATTAGATGACGAGTTTTCTCTAGATCCTCAGAAACCTGTTGTCACCTTCACTTCTGAATTTGGCGAAATCAACCCTGTTGTTCTCTAAGAATTCTGTTAAGTCTTCTTACATTCTCTTGGGCTATCTTCTCAAATGCAACATGAAACTGGACATACTTCTGTGGCTTCCATGAAGACAGGTTGCATATGTTTAAGGATAAACAGTTTAGACATTAAAGAGGTATTTCTCTCACTAACTTGGCTCAACAAAAATGTTGATGTATAAATGAGCTGGAGGGTCCTTAATCTACAAACCTTAATACAGTCTTTCTTCAACATGCTTTAACTTTACTGAATGAGGTCCATACTTCTACTACTTACTAAGTAGTAGAATGGCAACAATAGTTTTTCAGACACACAACCTAAAGAAAACTAAGTTAAAAATCAATGTGTAAAATTGGGCTATCCACATAAGTACTGCCAGATTCTGAAGTTTGATGACATCTTGGGCTATCTCTGTGCTAATATAGCATCATAATTTTTACATGCTTACCATGTTATAAATATTTCTGAAAATTGTTGCAAATTTGAAATACTACTGTCAATCTTTTGTACTGCCAGGTAAGGATACAACAAGATTTGGCAAACTTTGGAATCCTGCTGTACAATGGAATGATATATTTTTTTTCTTACTGTGCACTCCCCCCATATTGTACTATCAAGAAGTTCATCTCCAATACATATTCCACTACTCACCAACTTAGTTTTCACATTACTCTGCCAGAAGTTCTTGCAGCATCTTCAAGCTAGTCTTTCTTCATTCATTCTTTCCATGTGCCCAAACTATCCCACTGTTCTTTAATCTGTCAGCTCCCTTTTCACCCTCCCCCCCATTGTTTAATGTGTAACATACACAATTTTTAATCCTTCAGAATTGAAAATTTAACACTGCAGTGGTGGAATGGTGGTGAAAGGGTAGGGGGTGGGGTAGAATCTACCTTGTCTATCTGAATACTTCCCAAATTTGAACACTTGGTGGTTTACTTACTTAAGCAATGGGAGAGATTACTGTATCTAGATAAATGTACCAAGAAGTGAGTTTTGGGCAAAAGGTTAGGATGTCTTTTGGACTTCCATGGACTTTGAAAAGGTGTATGAGAAGGTTGACAGAAAAGCATTATGGAGTGTGTTACAAATGTATAGGATATGATTTAATCTCTTGATGGCAGTCAAAAGTTGTTCCACAAGTCGTAGAGCTGTGTGAGGGTCACATATGGAGAGCAAGTGGTTTGAGATGAAGGTCGAAATATGCTAAGTTTGTGTAATGTCAACACGATTATTCCACATCTGTATGGATTGAATAGTGAGGGAAGCAAATACAAAGGTGTTGGGCAAGTGTTTGGAGTTCATGTGAGTACAGGAAAGTGGGAGTTAGGCCAGTTTTTTTCTTTTTTACAATGACATTTGTAGACAACAGACTAAAGCAGTCAGGTGGAATTGGATGTATGTGAAAAGAGCTAAAAGGAACTGTGGACAAAAGGTGATGAGATGTACTATGATGATAGTGGAGGGTTGATGGCTCAAGAGAGTTGAGAGATTAAGTATTTGGGGTAGCATTTGACAGAAAATGAAGAAAAGGTAGTGGAGGTACATTACTGAGTAAAGGAAGCAAGTAAATATTTTGGAAAATAAAATGTTATGAGAAACAAGTATTTGGGAATGAATGCAAAGAGAAAATTGTACAAGAGAATGACTGTGTTGGTACTGTAAGGAGCAAAACTGGAATTTGATGGGAGGCAAGAAGGAAGAGCCTAATTTTGTTTGAGGAGTATCATGATAAGAATAGATAAAGCAGAAAATGTGGTGGTGGTGAGGGAAGAGAGTGAAAGTGGAGAGAGAACTGGCAAATATGAGGGATTAATGTTGATATGGTTGACATGGATTAGACAAGCAGAAAGAAGCAATATGGGTAGGAAGCAAAAATGGACTGAGTGAACTAGAACAAAAAGATCAAGAATGAGGTGGATATGCAGGGTGAAGAGGGCACTAGATGCAAGAGAAATGTCTGTTGAGAAAGGAAAAGTATGGTTGGAAATGGATGAGGAAATGACATAGCCTAAAGGGTCATTCTTACTTGCTACATGAAGTGGATGAGTAGAGGGGGGGGGGCACCATATAATGAAGATGTGGGGTGTAAACTAGCTTTGGTTGTTGGACCCTGCTAAGAAACCAGTCTTGCAGCACTGCATTGGACTTGAGCGGTGTGGCAGGGGATATGCCTAACCCTTCATCCATGAGATGTTAAGATAGTAGGGAGATGGAATGGGTTTTGAATGTGTGTATGCTTCAATCTGACCATCCTTTATATGGAAGAAAAACATTTTTGGTGAATGAATATATGTACCACAAGGAGTAAGATGGAAGGGGCAACAAATAGGTGCTGGATTAGTGTGAAATGGGCGAAGGGAGGATGTGTCATGACTATGCCGCCCCCAACCCTTTATAAGGAGTAAAAGACCTTTTGGCATGTGTACACACATGCAACATACATCCCACTGAACATATGATTGAAGACGTTTACAGAAATCAGTGGGAACCTTAGTTGCACATCTGCTTGAATTCTTCAATCTTGATTTCTTGTCAAAACATCTTCAGTCTTATCTAGATGCTAAGCCCTCTTGACTTTATTTCACAAAAACCTTTTAATTCTGGACTCACCACTTGTCATCAGTTTTTTCTTGTATTTTCTATTGTGATGTCATTGCCACATCCATCTCTGTCATAGGTACACCTTTCATGCTTTCACTATCAGTGTTGTCAGTGCAGCTTTCTTGCCCTCTGCAAAAAAACTATCAAAGATTCCACTGCCTTTGGGCAAGTATATTACAGAACACTGAAGAACCTGTAAAAGTTAATCAATCCTGGGGTAAAGAAGTTGTGAATTAGAAAGAATTCGGTCTGACGGCCAAAATAAAATCTGGTAAATTCCAAAACTTTTTTAATATGGTGCAATTAATAGTCCTTGTTCCAGGTAATGCCAGATGCATGTTTTTATTCACCTGAGTGAAGGAACTCAGATCTGAAGAACCCTGGATATCTCAGTGGTAATTTGCTTGCTTCCTACATGAGATCTGAATTCAAATACTGAACCAGACACAAAAATGGGTGATAATAATAAGGTTTCCTATGTACCCCATCAAACTCACCATCTTGTTCAGACAACACAAATAATGTTATTCCAATACCTTCGTAGTGCACTCACATCCTATTACACTAAAACTTACTATGTATCCAACCTAACATGCAGGAGTGAATGCCAGCCATGCCTATGAGGCAAAAGTGAAGACGTCCTTGGCCCTAGGATCTGCCCTATGCTTCTCCACCAAAGTGAGGGTGTGAAGTACAACTATGCCTCTTAAAAACAATGTTAGATGATGTTATGTTATGCTTTTAATTTTCACCTGTATTGCATGTTATTATAAAATTTAGCAAATCAAATAGTTACACCACTGACGTTCCTGAAAGAATTTATGTAAATCAGATCAACATCTAAACAACTCACATGTACCTTTGGCAATTCTATTTCACAAATATGTCCATATGACCTGAAAAAGGGGACCATTAGCACTCCAACTGCCTCCTGCCAGTTTCTGCAAATAATGTATAATGCTTCATAATAAATAAAGACTAAAACTCCAAATAATCTATAAACTTTGTACTGGTGAATTCCATCAATTCCTTTAAACAATGAGATTTTGTCAATAAACATGATGTTTAATGACGATAAATCAATAAATTTGTTGGCATTGGTTTCCTACAGCCTTCAGGTAACTGGAACTATCTCTGGTCAGGTCCACATGCCACTCTGGGGAAAAAATACTGTTGTTAAAGGATTACTTGTGTGGGGCATTGGGCAGTGAGTTGTCTTCTATGTAATGGTTGCATCTGGGGCAGATGAATCTATTGCCAGCCCTATTCTGTGCTGGTGGTATTTCAAGGATGCATGGTGTCCCACAGAGACGAAAAATTAAAATATATTTAAGATGAAATGTCTGAGAAGTATGGTAGGGGTTACAAGGTTAGATAGAGTGAGAAATGAGGAGGTGAAGAGGAGAGCAAGGCAGAAAAGGAGATGGCAGATAGGGCTGATGAAAGAGTATTGGGATGGTTTGGACACATGAAAAGAAAAGAAAAAATAGATTAGTAAATGAGGTGTGGAAGGTAGAGGTGGATGGAGTGAACATGAGGGGGGAACCGAGGATGAGATGGATGGATGGGGCGAATGGGGCATTGAGCAAGAGGGGGATGTCTGTTGAACAGTGAAGAGAGAAGGGGAGATAGAGGGTGAGTGGAGAATGGCTGTGTATAGATGATACTGTGATGCAAGGAAAGGAATGGGTGAGGGATGGGGGTTAAAGAGAGGTTATCTGTGAATGCTCTTTTGATGCAGCCCAAGAAGATTTCTCCTGGTCTTCTCTTTTTCTGCATTAGGGGACAGAGGGGGAGTTGCCAATTAAGTGAAGTCATCTTGCTGTGGATGTGCTGTGTCTTGCTGCATTGCTTCTGACCCAGGACACTGGGTGGGATGCAGGGATGACCCGTTATCCATTAGGGGCTAAGATGATGATGAGGAAAGGGTGGTGGATGGGAGTAGAATGGGTGGGGATGAAATGGGTGTGGGTATATGCCTTTTGACTTTGGCTACCTCCCAGGTAAAGGGGAAAAAGCCCTTGGTATATAGATAGGTAAACACGCACATACCGGAATCTCAACCACCATACAAAAACCTCTTCAATTATGAAACACAGCCTCTTGCATAATCTTTGAGAAAACCCTGCAATAACCAATACATCTATATACAAAGGGACTCTTCCCCTTCATAAGAGAGCCAGCCAAGGCATACCCCCACTCCCTGCCAATACATACCATGATACCAATACATACATTCCCCTTCACCCATCTATTATTCCATCTAGCTCCTCATTGATGGCCCTGTTCCTCACCCATGTTTAGTTCAAGGGCACTGCAGCATGACACAGCACCCCCACACCAGGATCCAAGCCAAAAATGATTTATTCCCATTTCTTCATTACACTGTGACCCTCCCCCTTCACCCACTCAATATACAGAACACATGAAGAGAAATTCCTTCAGGCTGCATCATTTCCTCATCTACTTACACCTATCTCTTGTCCTGTCCTTCTCGGACTGACACATTCATCTTACACAGAATGTCCTTTTCACCCCACCCATTTACCACACTTTTTGTCTTCCCTCCAACCCATCTCTGCCTTCCACACTCATTTTGCTAGTCTTTCTTCACTCATTCTTCCCATACGCCCAAACTAAAAATTCTTTGGTTAATACTATCTGCCAGCTCTTTACACTCTACTTTCTGCTTCATATATGCATTTCTCACTCTATTCATCTTTGTAACCTCCATACTTCAACATTTTATCTCAAACATGTTTAAGCTCTTCCATTCCGCCTCCTTCAAATTCCATGTCTCCACTCCATGGTGTCCTGGGCACAATCCACTCCCTTGTCTTCTATGTCCATCTCAATACTTCATTTCTGGGGACACTTTTCAATCCCAGTGCAATGGTGGTGTAACTGAAAGCATGATGGTCTCACATTTGCTTAGTTGTAGGATCTAATCCTGCACTTCTCTCCAATTCCCAGCAGTGACTGTTACCTGCATTAGCAGTCCCAGCACATAAGGCAAAGGTGATGGTTTCAACTGCAGCTACATGCCTCTTGGCATAGGCTCCTTACCTTTTGATTCCTCCTGCCCCCTACCCCCCCAAGACATCTACTTGTTACCCTCATTCTCTAATTCACCTTGAGCTCCATGTCTCCACTCCATTTCATGCTACATATGTCACTACTTATATAGCTCAATTTCCTCTGGCCTCTCGCCCTTAATACTTGCCCGACTCGTTGCCACCCCACCTTACTTTTGCATACATTTACCTTCATCTTCCTCCTATCATATGGCCTCCAGTTACATCACTAACTACTTTTGTCTATCCTCTGACCCAGCTACAAGTGTACAAGACCAGTCATCCTAGACAACCGCCTCATCTCCAACTCCATTCCCACTTACTAGTTCCGAGCCCCTTCCTAGCACCCTTGCATTTACTTCCTGCACCATCCCATCCACAGTGATATTAAACAAGATGGTGCAGATCCACCTTCCCCTCAAACCACTCTCTCTATTCCCTACCCTCCTACAAGCTCTATGAATTCAGTTCAACTAACAGTTAGTACTAGGGCAGTGCCTCCTTACTGAGGAATTTTTGAAGCATAGAAGGTATGTACTGTGCTCTATCAACTTAATTTCCACCAGGCAGAACTCGAATTGCCTCCACTCCAGCCCCTTTCCCATGATAGCACTGCTGCAACCCATTTGGCCAGTGAGCTTTCTACAAGATCTACTCACGTAAAAATTTTTGACTGCCCTCAAACTCAAACTATTATACTCAAGACTTGTATAATCTTAGCAAGTTCTTTCTCATGTTCTGTTTAGTATGGATTTCCTATGAATGTTCCCACTCTACCCTTTACATAAACATCTCTACATATCAAGGGCATCTTCCCCCTTATAGTGGAGGTAGCCAGCCAAGGCATGCACCCACTCCCATCCACTGTTTTGTATATATACCTATACCAAAAGGCCCTTTACAAGTGATGTGGCCTATCCAAAAAATACACTCATTCTTTTGTACTTTCTACACACTTCCACCATGGTTCAATTTGTTGTAATAGGTGACTAACTAAGGCAGCATGAGAAGGTTCGAGTTCCCCTTTTCACATTCTTCTGCACTCAAAACAAATTGTGCTTTGATTTAACCAACCCCTTATATTGATATAAATTTTCTATTGAAAAATTTCCAAGATCTCTCAAAAGCAACATGAATGAATTTTGTACAAGAGAACAACTAGACAGGAATTGTTACCAGCTCAGCAACAGAACCTTTATTGAGAAGATACCCAATTTCTAAAGACCCGACACTCAAAGTACATGATTATGGACAGTAACCACATACAAGATTTAAGGTTTCCTATATAATTAAAGCTCAAAATTTCAAAATATTAGTTTTACCATATTAGGTATACACAGCAGTCGACTGGTGAATAACACTGCTAAAATCAACACTTAATTTTAGGGAAAAAAAAAAACGTACCAGTTCAGCATAATTGCCACACCTAGTCTTGAATTGATTACATGCAGGACACACACATATGCTGCATTTCATTAACCACTTCAGTACGACTAGTACGACTCAGATTCTCACATGTAGCATCAGCTACCATACATAATTTGCATCACATTACTCGCATTATGAAATATAGTCACTGCTGTATTACGTGTTCTCTTATACTAAGAGTAATAATGAACACAGAATACATGATCAAACCAGTTCAAAGAATCCAGGGGTAACATGTACAACTACAAAAAATATATAATTAATACGCCAATCCAACATATTCATTTTACATTTACCCACTTGTGCCTCATGACACCTATATAAGCATCATACTGGGGTGGTTCAAGAACTTAAATTTCACACCAATATGAAGGCTATTCTATATTGGAAAACATGAACCTCAAGACCAATACCATCTTGGAATACACCTGGTATTTTTCAATAATTTCATAAGTTATACTCTAACTGCTGCTGCATAGGTTGGAAATTGTCAAACAGATAAAAAATTTAGTTTCTTATATAACATACATGTAACAAAGAAAATGCTACTGGTCCTTTAAGCCCCAACATCCTTTCCTTGGCAATTCTCAATGTAATCCGCCTACCATGAAGACCAAATATTCTCAACATCATCGAAGAACGTTTCGTCCTGCATTGATGGAACCTGAAAATATACAAGTGGCCTGAAATTTAAGGTCAACAGCATTCACTGTTAAACTTCCGCAGATTATATGTTTTCTTCCATACGCAGCAATACATGGAATACATTAGAATACTCATAATAACCATAATATTTGCATAGTCATTAATGCGTGATTACACAATTTCAACTGGGGACCTCTAGTAATTACTAATATTAAATACCAACTCCTCTGTAACTGGGTTAAAAGGGTAACACATTAAGATATATTACAAACAACAGCTATAACACCCTATACTCGTTCACCAATTCATACTTAACATGCAACGACATTAGATGGCATTAGAGTTCATTTGAAAATATATCACCCTCGTTGCAACAACCTATTACCTTCGTCATTCCCAAAGTAAACCAAATCATTTATATATGTAACATGATATTTTTTTTACCAAACCAGCGAAGCCTCTTATAAGGCATTAAGCGTCGTAATATTTAGAATCATTGTTCTTAGTTTGATGCTCTTTTGTTTTCTTTGTTTGGTATCCAATAGTAATTATAATTTATTTTACTTTCGATTTAATAACTACGTACTACTGATACCTCTGTTCTTTATAATAATCCAGTCACAACAATTGCCACAGAAAATTTTAATCAATTTATTATCATTACATACAAACTAAACGATAATTTTTTTTCACTTTGCAGCAGAGCTTCTAAAAAGTCATCATAGGGATGTCTAGTGCTTATTATCTTTCTTTTCATTAATTTCTATGTCTATGTACTAATTTCTACATTTACTATATATATTTACCTTATGTATTGGTTAATAGGTACCCACGATGGTATATGTATATATTTGTTTATCTGTTTACTTATAGTAGATCAATTACTATGTTTAAACCGTTTACTTGTTTCTAGTTCCGCCTGCTGATCATTCACATTTTCTATTTATTATCGACCTGTTTACATATTAGCTGATCTGATTTTTCACATATTTATCCTTATTGCTTCATCTATACATTACCATTATTTATCTACCAATATATTTAATTTATCTATAATATATTGATTTAGGCGAATTATTTACTTGTTATTGTCCCAATATACTCATTCATCCACTTATAAATTTGTGATTTTACATTATTCACTCATTTATCATTTATTTGTGGATTTATTAGTTTATAGAGTTAAATGTGATTGCTAGTTCTGCTTTTTGTATTTTCGTTAAGACATTCTCCTTGTGTCTTAAGGTGGTCTATTGAGAGCTGAGATAATGTCTCTGTAGGAGGTTATCTGCTGCCGGATCGCGATTTCGAGTCCCTTGACTCTTCTTCAGTCGCTGTCTCTATGTTTAGAGTTACTACTGAACTGAAAATGTCAGATGGATGGTATTTGAGGGATGGATCAGCTGTGTTGTGTACTCGTTCTTTGTGTTCATTGGTTCATCCTATCGAGTTGGTTTTGCCCTGCAACAGAGTTTCTCCTCATGCTTGGTAGCACTAATAGGTCGGACGTCTGGATGTTCAAACTAGGGTTCATATCTTTGAATAATAGTGCTTCTAAGATGGGGAGACGACGGGTATCCTGGTATGTCGTTATGACGTTTGTATTTTTCACAATTATTTCTGTTGTGAGGGCTGTTTGATATTCCTGTTTTCAATGGTTTTTGGGGTCTCCAGATGTGAGATGGTAAGTTATGCGTCTACTTAGCTTAGTCGTAGTCATGCCGATATAGGTAGAAGGTAGGATTTCACAGTTCCCTAGTGCGCAAGTAAATCTATATACATGTGACCGTTGGATTAAATTTTTTTAATGTTAAGGCTATTACGTAATAGTAAGGAAATACTCAGCTTGGAGTAAGCCATATGTAATTTAAGTTGTCAACTATATTAACACAACTTCCAATTACACCGACACCCAAGTTCCATTTCGGCGTTCCGCCAGTCATAGAGCGGACATTTGATTTCTCAGCGGACACTCGGGTCGCCCCGGACAGCTGAACTCCAACGGACATTTGGCCCACATTGATAGACAAATCCCCCCGTCATCTCACACATGTGTTTGACCTTGCCCCGCGTCTTATGTAGTAACCTCCCCCAGAGCTTTCTTTGAATGTATATTGTTTTGTACTCTCTGTATTTGTTACATTGAAATACTAACTGCGTATAGCGAAACGTCTGTTACAGTCTGTATACTCTTCCTCAACAATAGTTTCTAATGTCTATTGGCAATCTATTATTCCGTTTTTACTATGGCCAAAAATCAACGTTCAGAAGACTTGAAAGTCTACTCAAGAAGCTTTGTAGTGCCGAGTGCACAGTTGTATTTAACAAAACATGTTTAAAAGAAAATCTGCTGCCAATATTTACCAACATATATATATATATATACACACACACACACACACACACACACACACACACACACAAATATATATATGTATATATATATGCAATAAAAACACTAGGAGCGTGTGTTCACAAATGCGTAAGTAACCATTAGGAAAAGTAAACTAACGAAGCAGAGCGCTTTCGTATAATTACATCTTCACTGCTGATACAAAGAAGGTTACTTACAGATATATATATATATATATATATATATATATATATATATATATGTATATATATATATATATATATATATATATACACACACACACACAATATCAAACAATCAATCAGCTCCTGAGTCCACTGCTGGACAAAGGCCTCCTTCATAGCATTCCGTGACTCACACGACTGAGCTAACCTCTACCACGCCACTCCTGCAAACTTTTTTACCTCGTCTTTCCACCTTCTGTCTGGTCTCCCTCTCCCACGCTTCCATATCTCGCGGCGTCCAATCAGTAGCACACTTGGTCCATCGCTCATCATTCGTTTGAGCTAATTTACCTGCCCAATTCTACCTTCTCTCCTTCACAGCCTCCACAATATATTTCACTCTAGTCTGCTCTCTCATCCAACTTGCTCTCTTTCGGTCTCTCAGCGTTATCCCCACCATTGATCTCTCCATTCTTGTCTGTGCACTCCTTAGCATTGTCTCCATCACCTTTGTCAGTTTCCGAGTCCCACATCCGTAGATTATTGCTGGCAGTATACAATGATTGTAAAATTTGCGTGTCAAAAATAAAAGTAGAGAGCCTCTCATGATCTTATACTTACCAGACATTTTCCAACCAATTGTAATACACATTTTTATTTCATTATCATGATCTTTAGTCACTTTCACCATATGGGTTAAATAATTATACTCTTCAACTTGTTCAAGACTCTCACCATCAATTATATTATATACTGCATATGTCTATATCTATCTATTTATCTATGTATACACACACACACACACACACACATATATATATATATATATATATATATATATATATATATATATATATACTCGTATACTGTATATATGTACATATATATATATATATACATATATATATATGCATATATATATATATATATATATATATATATTGGAAGGAGGCCATTTATGATGCATGCGTTGTTGAAGTCAACAGCTGCGATAGCATTATTATGCTTGTAGAAATGCTTTTCTAAGTTGCGCACCAACGTGCGGTCGTCTGGAAGCAGGTTCTTAAGCAGAGTGCTGAAGTCCATGGTGTATATCTCTCGAGACGTCTTTCGGCCTTAACTGGCCATCTTCAGGAGGTGTGGGCTGGTCAAATTGATGACGGAGAATGAATCGAAGTGGCTATGGGACGGTATATAGCGGTGGGGAGTGGATCACCGGGCAGCGCCCGGGGCGGTGGCGTCAGCCAATCAGCGCACGGGAATCATTCTCTGCCTTCTGGTTGGTAAAGACATTTCGGGCTGTTGCTGGATGTTGATAGCGGGTTTTTGGTTGAAAATGAGCACCGCTTCTGTCATTCTTAGTCGTCTGGTGTCGTTGTTTCTCTCGATGATGGTGGTGTTGTTTTCCATGTGGTGCCTTTTGAGTACGAGCCCATGTTCGTACAGGTAATGCCTCCTTATGGCGCCGTCCTGCAAATGGGCTGAGATCCTCTTCGACAGTGTTGTGGTGGTTACGCCGATGTACTTGGAGTTAGGGCGACTGCAGTTGCCACTGGAGCATGTGTGTATATATAATGTTTACCTAATCAACACAAAAGAAACAACGCTCGTCGTTCTGTTCCTTATTCTCCAATTATATATCATACCTGAATACAAATTCACAAGTGGTTTCATCTTGGGCTACACATTCTCATTCTGCAAATATCATGTACTGTTCCAGCTTGGGCTATATCGCCTTCTATGTTATTCCAAGAATCTATACTTCTATATGGGAAACTATTCATTCACATCCTTTAGACATTTATTTTTATATTTTCTTATTTATCTATTTATCTATTTATTTATTTATCTATATATTTATTATTCCTACGACCTCTTGAAGCCCCCACATCTAGTTGATCAATGTAGTTCATCTCCTTTAGTGACCTGAGAGTTGTAATCAAGTCATCGCTTTCTCTTCGATTTTTCAATTTTGGCAGCTCCGATGCTGTTAAACTTTCCACATATTGGCGGCTCATCTGCCGTACTGGGGACCAGATTAGTTGCTGCCCTTTCTATCCTCTCGATCCTATCTATATCATTCACTCTGTGTGGGGACCATACCACTGACGCATATTCCAGTCTTGGACGGATGGGGGTTAGACACACACACACACACACACACACACACACACACACACACACACACACACACGGCCCGGTGGCGGATT
>NC_134815.1:41388268-41393268 GCF_046742065.1 Oratosquilla oratoria | reverse complement strand
GACGCAGCACAGAGCAAAGGAAGACTTCCAGTTGCTGAACTGAAGTAGAATTTGGACTTCTCTTTCTCACCTGCAGTGCTGAGGTAGTACATCTAGAAGCACTTCATGTGAGAGAGAAGTTTAAACTTTACTTCAATTCAGCAACAGGGTGTCTACTTTTGCTCTGTGCCGCGTCGCCTGCGCCTGTGTGCGCTTAGGTTAAGGGTTATGTTTCACTATATTGACGCTGATAAAAAAAAAAGTAAAATAAAAAGATAATTAACACTCTTATCCATCCGGAATTGAAATATATTTTGATGACGTGGCCATCACTCAAAAAAAAAAAAAAAAAAAAATAGAGAATACAAAGTTGGGGGGGGGGGGGTAAAAGCATTCACCGCCCAACTGAGAGATCGTACGTGGAACGACTATAGGCGGAATTGCCCACACTGTTTGAAAGAAGTAATAGAGGCGACATGTCTGCTGCCTTTAGAACTATGAAACTCCTAAACAAGACTGACAAGGAAGATCTCTTATCATGGGACATAACAAGGAACTTATATTTATATATACATATATATATATATATATATAAATATATATATATATATATATATATATGTATATATATATGTATATATATATATATATATATATGTGCTGGAACATTGTGACAAGTTGATGAAGGTGGAAAAAGAAGTTACGGGTCTAGTTCATCAGTATACATATTAATATATACATATATATATATATATGTATATATATATGTGTGTGTGTGTGTGTGTGTGTGTGTGTGTGTGTGTGTGTGTGTGTGTGTGTGTGTGTGTGTGTGTGTCTGTGTACGCGCGCGCGCGCGTATGTGTGATTCATTACGGTATTGGATCACGTGATGGACTCGTAATCGGCATCTATTACCCTATCGGATGAAAACTCAGAGCTCATATTGTTTGATCTATGGGTAATACTGTGACCTTACACACACAACTCCTCGCCCATCAGAGTTAGAGTGCCGGCTCGCAGTGCAGCGATGCTGAAATTATTTCATCCCTGAGAGGGGATCGAACTCGGTCCGCTGGATTAGCGGTCGCGAATGGTACCACTGCACCGTCGAGTTGTGTGTGTGTGTGTGTGTGTGTGTGTGTGTGTGTGTGTGTGTGTGTGTGTGTGTGTGTGTGTGTGTGTGTGTGTGTGTGTGTGTGTGTGTGTGTGTGTGTGTGTGTGTGTCACTTGCAAAGGTACTTGCCAATTGACATACAGTATAATTTCCCAACCGTTGCTTCCCTCCTCAGAAGTTCCGCTCATCTTTCTGAGAAACCAGAGAGTGACCAAGGAGCCTCAAGATGGCGGTGGTGGAGGGCGAGAAGGAGGACTGGGACGTGGTGGGGGACTACACGAACAAGACCCTGAGGATGAAGGCCGACCGCTGGAGCAAGGCCCTCCTGAACGAGGAGACGAAGAATGTCGTGGCCACCTTCTTCGACAGCAACGTCGACCAGGTGAGGTGTCTCCCGGCGTCGTACTCTTAAACTCCCTCGCCAGTCCTGGAGAACGCTCTCTGTCTTTTCGAAGAAGAGTTTCACTAACTTCATCGAATGTTCTTACGGGATTTTCCGGTAGATCTTTATGGATAAAGGGGTTATCATACTGGGCTATTTTTACTCCTACCTCCGATTAATCGGCGGTACTGCCCACTATTTCCGCCGTAAAATAACCATGGACAATTATTTTGTTTTCTCAACAAAAATACATAGAATGTCATTTGATATGCTGGAGGGAAATACATTTCTTCGAGCTCATCAAATTCCTTCCCCAAAGGTGTGGGTTGTAAAATTGTTCCAACGGTCGAAGGAAAAATAGACTGGTGTGATAACGCCTTAAGCCAATAACCCAGAAATTATTAACTGAAAAACGGGATAAAATTTTATTTCTTAATGGTAGGAGGCGTTCGCCAGAGCTGGCGAAAGGTAGTACAGTCCTCAATCACTTCCTGCCTGTGGGGGATGGGGTGTGGGGCTGGGTGGAGTTATTCTGTTGTCACAAACACCCGTAAACCTTATTCGTCTCTGACCCTTTGATGAGTGAACTCCTCCTTATTTTGCTTGAACAGACTCAGTCTCTATTGGTGCGCCATCTTAGAGGCGAAAGGAATGTCTGTCGAGCAAAGAAGAGAGAGTGCAAAAGATAGGAGTGGACAGAGAGAGAAAGGAGAAGGAAGGGGATGACGCCAACAGAACTCATGGCCGGGGCAAGCTGATCGAACCTCTCGAGAGTTGTTTGGAGAGAGGGAAGGATGGGAGGGTGTCTGCATGGGAGTTTGCTCCTCGGAGAGACCGTGGGGTTGGCGCCGGCGTGTGAGGGAATCAATGCGCTCCCTGGCGTACACCACCAATTGATGATGATGATAAGAGAGAGATTAGGAATGAATATAGGAATGACGCGGTCCCAAGAGATATTTTTCTTGTCTATTCCGCTTTTTTTTTTGTTTTTTTTTTTTAAGATGAAAACTGATATCGCTATATAATGAAGCGGCAGAGGTAAGCCAGCGTCTGCTGCCGGGCCCTGATGTGGAGGCGCTGTGTCTCGCTGCATTGTTTTTGACCAGAATAATTTGGTGGGGATACACGGATGACCTTTCATCCATGAGGTGCTAAGATAGGAGGGGTGATGAATAGGTTCTGGGTGGGTGTGACGTGGGTGTGACGTGGATGTGGGTGTACTTGGCCCAGCCACCTTCTTTATGTGGAGAAAAAGCCCCCACACTCTATAAAATATACAAATAGATGAATATGCAAATAGATAAACAAGTGAATAGAATATTGGACAGATAAATAAGTAAATAAACAATTAGATAAATGAATAGACAAATATGTAAACAAATAAATAAATCGATAAACTATTAAATGAATAAATACTCAAATAGACAAATAAATACTCAAATAAACTAAGAAAGAAATTAGTGAATAAATCGACACGAATAACGAAATAAACTAACAAACTCCACAAAAAATATCATACGATATTCTGGTTTTCTTTGACGCCAAACGCGGACCAGTTGGTGATTGGCCTGAACACCTGCAATCAACTGACGACGACCCACGATGTGCAGGCGGGTCTACGCACTAAGGCCGTCTACTTCCTTAAGACGATGGACGAGCCTCTACAGCGCGCCGTCGAGGAGGACGAAGAATCGAACTTAGTTCGGGAGCAGCTCATCTTCGGGGACATCGCACCACAGCCTCTGGACCAGCTCTCAACACTCATCGAAGAGGTGAGGGTGAATCTCCCCTTCTCTCCTTCTCTCTCTATCCCCCATCTCTCTTTCTCTCTCTATCCCTTTCTCTCTCCGAAACGGACTTCTGGACCAGTACACGTCTTACGTGCAATTCATTTTTGAATCTCATGGTAGTGGATGGTCTATCCACATTAAGGCCAGGGTGGAAGTTTTACATGTTCACTGACAAGGTAAGGAGGTCTGAAATATTGATAGGCATCTCTCTCTCCCCCTATCTTTCTCTCTCTCCTCTGTTCTTTTTTAGGTAACCCTCACGGCATAGGTAGTATGTCCAAACTAAGAGTAAGGTGTCAGCTCTTCATGTTCACTGACGAGATTAACACACCTAGTTTATTACTAGCTTGTATCTCCTGGTGCTTTCCTACCCCCTTTAACGGTGAGTTTGTCGCACAATCGGTCTGCCCAAACGGAGGCCAAGGTGGATGCTCAGTCATGAGATCTGAGTAAAACCTTGCATGACCCCAATTTCATGACCCAATTACTCTTTGTGCTTCTTTAACAATCATGAGGACGACGTGTCCATGAAGAGCTTGAATTAACTTGTACGTACTCTTCGGGCCTTGCCGAGAAGAAGCTTTACCTATGAGTAAAAGCAGCAACGACTGCAACAGCGCTGTAGGAGAGAGGCCAAACGCAGAGTATGGGATCCAATATATTGAAGAAGCCCTGCTGGGCGGAACGTCAAATATATTGGATCCCATACTCTGCGTTTGGCCTCTCTCCTACAAAGCTGTGCCTAAGTGAACTTCATCTTACTTAAACAGCGTCGTGGGAGAAGGGGGGGGATCCTTTATTCCTAGAGTGAGCTGGGTGAGTGGGTGTTTTGGTATGAGTGTCTCCTTTGACCCAACCACCGTTTCTATAATAGGGATTAAGGGCTAGGGATATACAAATATAGATAATAATGCTTGTCCTTTATTAATGAAGACGACCATGACTTCGTCTGTCTAAAGTCATGACTTGAGCTCAAGTCACGTTAGCCTCACACTCTCGTCCCTATCTTGACCCAATGGGAAGACGGACAGATATAGATAATAGTTCTTTGAAAATGGGAAACTTCCATCATGCAAATGAAATCATATGGTAACAACCGTAACAGGACATGGAATTACTTGATAATCAGATTAAATAAGATAATTTGGTAACAACCAGAATGTATACATAATACATACATACACACACACCAAAAGGCATTTTCCCCATTATAAGAGGGTGGCCGAATGAAATTAGTACATCCCCTTCCATCCAAAACCAATTCGTTCTCTTTCTCATCACAGCACCTCGTGGATGAAGAATCACTGAAAATTAAATAATTTGGGAACAACTAGAATAGGAAATGAAATATATTGTAGATAGCCAGAATAGACTAGATCAAGAATTCTCAAGCTTTTTGTGTACCCCCACAGTAACGTTTTCACACACACCTTCTTCATCTTTCACAAGAATGTCTGGCTAAATATGTGAAATATCTATTCTTATGATTAATTCGATCTGTGACTTTCACAAAAGTGTGATGTTCTGTAGATCATCTCAGCTGTAGGATGTAGAGAATTGTAATGTGTAGAAAGATAAATATTTTCACAGTTACGCCCAAAAATCTGTGGTCTCAATTTTCTTTTCATGAACCCCTCTCCCCTCCCCCTTAGGAAAAATTTGAGAACCCCTGAATAATATATATATATATATATATATATATATATATATATATATATATATATATATATATATA
>NC_134815.1:41380768-41385768 GCF_046742065.1 Oratosquilla oratoria | reverse complement strand
CATCCACAAGTATGCAACCAGGTAATGATGTGTAATTCTAAAGTTACTATCAGAATTCAAAGAAAACTTGCATAGGTGCCTACCCGTTAAAAGAAAACGGTCAACGATTAGCTATAACAATTTCTTTCAATAGTGCCTTCATTGATCACAAACGTAACACACGCAAACACACCTATACACATACGCGCGCGCATACAAACACACACACACACACACACACACACACACACACACACACACACACACACACACACACACACACACACACACACACACACACACACACACACACACACACACACACACACACACACACACACACACACACACACACACACCTCTCATGGCGCTACACACCTCTCATGGCGCTGTGGTTAGAGCTCTGGCCTGCCACTACGGAGGTCCGGGTTCGACTCTCGCCCGGGGCTGAAATAATATCAGTATCGCAGCGCTGAGGGGTGTTACTCCAACTCTCGTGGGCGGGGAGTTGGGGGTGTGTGTGTGTGCAAGGTCATAGCATTTCCCATAGATCGGACCTACGAGCTCTGACTCTCTTCCAGGAGGGAAATAGCTGTCGATCACGAGTCCAACACGTGATCCAAAGACCAAGTGAATACACACACACACATACTCACACACATTCATACATACATGAGAACAGATTGAGAAAGACTACATAACATGTCTAAAATATTTAAAGAAATACAGTTTTCCATATATGCATGAATACTTGGAATATCTTTGAAGCTGGAACAATATATTAATTCAAACCTAAATATGGTAATTGAAAATTAAGGATATATACCAAGTTGGACATGTACATGGATTATGGAGGTAGGTTTAATTGGAGAGAAGGGGGTGGGTCCCAACGAGAGTTGCTCCTTTCCTGTATACTATAATCACGTAAATTAGGTGAACACACACACGCACGCACACACACAAACACACACACACACACACACACACACACACACACACACACACACACACACACACACACACACACACACACACACACACACACACACACACGCATAATTACATGCATAAAAAGCATTAGGCCATCTCTCTCATCTCAGCATCTCATCACCCATTGAAAATGAATAATGAAGCAGAACATCCTTCAGAATTTTTCTTTTTAATGTTTTACACATATGTGCACATTAACTAGAAAAAGTTTTGACTCACACTACTGTTTGGGAAGGTGTGCGAAAGTAGGAAGTTGAAGATAAATGTGGGCAAATGTAAGGTGATGAGATGTACAAGGGGAAAATATGGCAGCAGACTGGAAGTGAGT
Organism: Oratosquilla oratoria; assembly: GCF_046742065.1. Classification (NCBI taxonomy): domain Eukaryota; kingdom Metazoa; phylum Arthropoda; class Malacostraca; order Stomatopoda; family Squillidae; genus Oratosquilla; species Oratosquilla oratoria. The sequence continues at coordinate 41,384,471 of NC_134815.1, read as the reverse complement.
ATTAAAGGAGAGAGACTGGAGGAAGTGGATATCTTTAGATATTTGAGTGCGAATATGGCGGGAAAGGGAGGAGTGGAGGTGGAGGTAGAATAGGAAGTGGATAGCTTTAGATATTTGAGTGCGAATATGGCGGGAAAGGGAGGAGTGGAGGTGGAGGTAGAATATAGATTGAGAGAAGCAAATAAATACCTTGGGGGGTTAAAAAGTGTAGTGAGAAATAAACATTTGGGAATGGATGCTAGGAGAAGATTGTATGAAGGAGTGATTGAGCTGAAATCATTGTTTGGGGACAGAAACATGGAACATAAGAGAGGAAGAGTTTAAATGTGTTTGAGATGAAATGCCTGAGAAGTATGGCTGGATAGAGTGAGAAACGAGGAGGTGAGGAGGAGAGCGGGGTTGGAAAGGGAGTTGGGAGATAGAGTGGATGAAAGAGTATTGGGATGGTTTGGAGACATGGAAAGAATGAGTGAAGAAAGATAAGTAAAAAAGGTGTGGAAGGCAGAGGTGGAAGGAGTGAACACGTGGAGGCGACCAAGGATGATATGGATGGATGGGTTAAAAGGCACATTGGGAAAGAGGGGAATGACTGTTAAGGGAGGAAGGAGGAAGACAGAAGATAGGGGTAAATGGAGAATGGTTGTGTATGGATGATGCTATGATACATGGAAGGGAGTGGGTGGGGGATGGGGGTGAGGGAGTAGGTGTTAATGATGTTTTGACGCAGCCAGAAGGGATTTCTTTCCGTCTTCTCATTTTCTGCATGAGGGGACGGAGAGAGTGGGGGTTGCCGATTAAATGAAGCCGCCTTGCTGTGGATATGTTGTGTCTTGCTACATTGCTTCTGACCCAGGGCAGTGGGCGAGATACAGATCGTCATCCAAGAGGAGCCAAGATAAGAAAGAGGGAAGAGGTTAAATGGGAGTTGAGTATGTGGGGATGGAATAGGTGGGAGTGGATTTTATGCCTTTGTTTTTGGCTACATCCCTTGCAAGTGGGAAAAAGCCTTTGGTATATGTATGTATATATGTATGTATATATGTATATACGTGGTATATTTTCCTATGTAGTATTTAGCTTACAGTTATGTAATTTTCTTGAATAGATAAAGAAATATCAGACAACGAATATGAATTTTGTATCGTGTAAAACTCTGAGTGGGTCAAAACTTTTGCTCGTGACTGTACATAGGCTTGTACCTCCAGGGGCGAGATGACCGACTCCCAGCTCCGGAGCGCCCTGGAGGCTGTCGTCATCAAATGGGTTCACCAAGTCGACGAAGTCCTCCGTCAAGACACCGACTTCCTCCTCATCTCCGCCTTCGCCATGGCTGCCTCCTCCTCAGGGATGTCGTCCTCAGTCTCTGTGGCCTCATCCTCGGGGGCCCTGCCGGGGCCAGGTGGAGACCTGCATCATCCAAAGCCTCTTGAGGAGCACGAGTTCTGGAAGAAGCGAAGAAAGAATCTTGAGCATATTGCGAGGCAGCTCCAAGATAAGAAGGTACGGACAAAACACGTGGTATAGGACTCTAGGTCGTTCGCTTGGTGCCCTAAGGTCGTTTAGACATGACCGATCTAGGTCTTTCCTCGAAGCCATTGGCAATAGGACGCCATAAGCATACGACATGATGTCAAAAGATCAGGAAGCGTAGATTGGGCTGAGGGTGTCTGATGGAGTACCTAGATCAAAATCGCACACCTGTTTTTTCCTTAACTCTGATTGTAATGAAAAATAATTAATACAAATTACCACCAAAACAATGAGTAAGTGTGGAAAGGTTTAAAAATAATTATTCTATGTCTAGGTACGAATGATGTGCAACATTCTCGAGGTGACGGAGTCTGCTTACTTTCCCGCCCTGGCCAAGATGCGATCGGACGTCATGTCAGGTAAAGAAGAAAAAATCAAACAAGCAAAGGTGGATATGTAATGTATATATATATATATATATATATATATATATATATATATATATATATAATGTATATATGCACACACACAAACTCGCGCGCACACACACACACACATGTATATAAATATGTATACATATACATATATATATATATATATATATATGTATGTATGTATGTATATATATTTGGATGATGGAGAACATAAACACAGGGGAAGGCTCGGAACCCTAAACACTCTAACGTTTTAATTCTAAAGCACGCCAGAAAAACGACCTTTCCCAAGTGTCCGAAAAGATAATTAGATTTAGTACATAAACTTCAATTGCAGTTCTACATACACTCTCTGAAGAAATTCCACGCGAACGAAACGTTAGAGTGTTTAGGGTTCCGAGCCTTCCCCTGTGTTTATGTTCTCCATCATCCAAATAATTTGTCTAAAATACTTATCAATATGTATATATATATATATATACATATATATATATATATATATACACATATATATACGTGTGTGTGTGTGTGTGTGTGTGTGTGTGTGTGTGTGTGTGTGTGTGTGTGTGTGTGTGTGTGTGTGTGTGTGTGTGTGTGTGTGTGTGTGTGTGGTTTTTCAAAATGTAATACTTCCGCTTTTATTTCAATGATCTATCTTCATGATCAGTCTACTTATCTAAATCAATTTCTTTAAATCATCCCTTCCCTTCTTATTTTTTTACTTCTTTTTTGTTGTCTTTAAGTCATCATTGCCATTCTTGTCCTCCACTTCGACCTTATTCTCGCCATCGTACGCGACTCCCACCTCGTCCTCGACTTGGGCCTCACCAACCTCGTCTTCGTTCTTGTCCTTACTCAACTTTCTTATCTCATTCCTAACCTCAGCCTTATCCTCATGCTAGGTCTCATCCTCATCTTGTACCTCAAGTCTCCCCTTTCATATCTCGTCCTCGTACTCCTCCTCGACCTCAATCTCGTCTCGTCCTCGATCTCGGGTTCATCTCTGATTTCACATTCGTCCTCAACCTCGAGGTCCTCCGCGATCTCGGGCTCATCCTTGATTTCATCCTTGACCTCCTCCTCGACTTCGAGGTCCTCCTCAACCTCGAGTTCCTCCTCGACATCAACCTCGAGCTCCTCCTCGACTTCGAGGTCCTCCTCGACCTCGAGCTCCTCCTTGACCTCAACCTCGAGCTCCTCGACCTCGAGCTCTTCCTTGACCTCAACCTTGAGCTCCTCCTCGACCTCGAGGTCCTCCTCGAATTCATCCCCGGTCTCGTCTTCCAGCCGTCCGCGAAGCCCGGGACGTGATCGTCTACCTGACGCCCTTGAAGCCCCTGGTGGAGGCCGTCGAGGCCGCCGAGTTTCCGGACGTCGTGGCGCTCCTGCCGCCCCTCGTCCACTGCGTCTGCATCCTGTGGGCCTCGTGCCCCGCATACAGGAAGCCCGACAGGATCGTCATCCTCTTCAAGGAGATCACCAACCTCTTGATACAGCAGGTAGGTCTTGGAGGAATACGCACGCACACACACACACACACACACACACACACACACACACACACACACACACACACACACACACACACACACACACACACACACACACACACACACACACACACAGATTAGAGTGATAGATACTTGGAACAAATTAGACAACGAAACAGTGTGTGCAAACACTATTCAAAATTTTAAGAAAAAACTTGATGCTGAGAGATACAAAGACGGGTCACCACGAGCATAGCTCTCTTCCCGTATAATACAACTAGGTTAATATAAATACACACACATAAACAC
>NC_134815.1:41368268-41373268 GCF_046742065.1 Oratosquilla oratoria | reverse complement strand
CCCTCCCTCCTCCTCTTACTCTCTTGTAGTTCCCCCCTTCCTTTCTGCTTTTTTCACTCTCTTTTTCTCTTACTCTCTTTTAGTTCCACCTTCCCATCTCCTTCTTTCCCTCCGCTCTTTACTTATTCTCTTTTACCCCCTCTTCCCCTTCTCCTTTCCCTGCCTTCTTTCCTTACTATCTCTTCTGGCCCCCTTCCCCTTCTCCGTCGTCCCTTACTCTCTTTTATTCCCACTTCCCTTTCCCCTTCTTCCCCTCCCTTTCTCCCTTCCCCTCTCCTTCTTCCCCTCCCACACCCCAGTATTCTTCCCGATCTCCAGAGGGACCTTCCTTTCCGCAGCTCGTCGAGACCCTGCAGGAACTCAAGTACGGCTGGGTGATCAAGACCTTCCTGGGGAAGGCGACGGCGGGGGACCCGGCCGGGACTGCCAACGTCACCCCCTCGCAGTGGGCGCAAGACGGGAAGACCGAGACTCAGGAGGCGGAGGACCTGGAGGAGGAGCAGCTGATGAGCCGAGAGGGCGCCGAACTGGCAGCTCGCCGGGATGTTTTCAGGAACTACACGGCCAATCTCCAGCTCATGGCTGACTGGTGAGCTATAGGATCATCTTTCCTTTTTTTTCTTGTTCGTCTCCTTCTTCGTCGTCTTTCTTTTTCTCTTTCATTCTTTCTTTCCTACCCCTTCTCTTCTTCCTCTTCTTCTTCTTTTTTTCGTCTTCTTCTTCTTCTTCTTCTTCTTCTTCTTCTTCTTCTTCTTCTTCTTCTTCTTCTTCTTCTTCTTCTTCTTCTTCTTCTTCTTCTTCTTCTTCTCCTTTCCAACTCATGGTTGGCTGGTGAGTGATAATATTTTTCTTCTTCATCTTTTTCGTTCTTTTTTCTGTCTGTCTTCCTTTCTTTCTTTCTTTCTTTCTCTTTTTTCTTCTTTTCTTCTTCTTCTTCTTCTTTTTCTTCTTTTTTCTCTTCTTCCTCGTCGCCTTTCCAGCTCATGACTGACTGGTGAGGGGTGAGATCTTAACGAGCTCATTATTATTCTCTTTTTCAGGTACAACCGGATTCGAACTAGCACGACCGAAGTCGAGAGGAACCTCATCCAGCAGGAGATGGAGAAGATCGACGAGACCCTCCGGCAGGCGGAGACTGACCTCACCTGGAGCTCCGAGGGTGAGCTTTACTTCACCCCTCTCTCTTCTTTTCCCTTGCTATGGACCAAAAGGTCTTCTGTCGGTATGTCTTATCATTGTAGTTCATTGTGACACCCTAGGAGCCCACAAGAAACCCTTTCAGAGCTTTTCCTCCGAGATTTTGAGGGTAGAGTTCTTCGGAGCCCTCTGGCGCCTAGACTGGATATATGATAACATAAAAAATAAATAAATGAATAAATAAATAAATAAAATAGTAATAATGGTAATGATAATGATAATAGTGATTTAAAGATCATTGGGTCACCCTGACGACGTTGGGTTGACATCTTTTGAGATTTGTGAGATCTGGAGGATCTCATTTAAGCTTGCGATTAACTTACTGATCATTTCAAACTTTTGAGTTTTGTCATTGAAACAGTTCTATATAATGATCTGTTCGATACTAAACCATTAATCTGATCCAAAATTTGGATGAAATATAGATGGGCCTTCGAGTTCCGTTAGGTCGGCTGAAGCTGAGAGTACTTCCTCACCTATTAACCGAAGACATCTTTTTCTCACTGTAAACACCTCTGCGACCCCAGTGGATCTTTTTTGATTGTATCCAACCCAGATCTCCCGATCTCGCCACAGGCGTTTCAGAGTTCATCGAAGTCATCACGAAGGCGGTCGGCGACCTGGAGAACCGGGTGACCAAATCCAAGAGGAACCTGGCGCGGGTCGAGGAGCAGGTCGCTCAGTGGTCCACGAAACCCTTGTTCGAGCGTAAGGACGGCAAGAAGGACGCCTTCCTCTACCTTGTTGACCGCAATGACCGACTCAAGAAATTGTACGTGGACATGGCTCGCTAACCCTCTCCTGTGTGTGTGTGTGTGTGTGTGTGTGTGTGTGTGTGTGTGTGTGTGTGTGTGTGTGTGTGTGTGTGTGTGTGTATGTATGTGTGTGTGTGTAATAATAATAATAATAGTAATGATAATAATAATAATAATAATAATAACAATAATAATAATAATAATAATAATAATAATAATAATAATAATAATAATAATAATAATAATAATAATAATAATAATAATAATGATAATAATGATAATAATAGTAATAATAATAATAATAATAACAATAATAATAATAATAATAATAATAATAATAATAACAACAATAATAATAATAATGATAATAATAATAATAATAATAATAATAATAATAATAATATAATAATAATAATAATAATAATAATGATAATAAAAATAATAATGATAATAATAATGCTAATAATGCTAATAATGATAATAATAATAATATTAATGATAATAATAATAATAATAATAATAATGATAATAATAATAATGATAATAATAGTAATAATAATGATAATAATAATGATAATAATAATAACAATAATGATAATAATGATAATAATAATAATGATAACAATAATAATAATAATAATAATAATGATAATAATGATAATAATGATAATAATGATAGTAATAATAATAATAATAATAATAATAATAATGATGATAATAATAATAATAATAATGATAATAGTAATAATAATAATAATAATAATAATAATAATAATAATAATAATAATAATAATAATAATAATAATAATAATAATAATAATAATAATAATAATAATAATAATAATAATAATAATAATAATAATAATAATAATAATAATAATAATAATAATAATAATAATAATAATAATAATGGGTTTATTGAGTTAACAGTGATACAGTGATACACTGACAATGTACAGTTTGAGCTAATTTTAGGACTAGACTAAATTGAGTTTATAATGTGCACTATGGACTGAATGGCGCTGTTCTTGTAGCGATCAATCCTCGGCGCTCTGATTGTTACAAGTTTGTTGTGGCTTGTGGCGTGGCGTGGTGTAGGAGCGTCAGGTGGAAGAAGTGTATGTGTGAATGTGTGTGTATCTACAAGTATGTCTGTACATATTCAGTGGTAAACACACACACACACACACACACACACACACACACACACACACACACACACACACACACACACACACACACACACACACACACACACACACACACGGCTCGGTGGCGGATTGGTAAAGCACTGGCCTCACAAGCCAGAGAACCGGGGTTCGATTCCCCGGCCGGGCGGAGATAAGTTGGGTTTGTCTCCTTTCACGTGTAACCCCTGTTCACCTAGCAGTGAGTAGGTACGGGACGTTAGCCAAGGAGTTGTGACCTTGCTGTCCCGGTGTGTGGTGTGTGAGTGGTCTCAGACCTACCCAGAGATCGGCAAATAATGAGCTCTGAGCTCACTGCCGTAGGGTGGTGTCTGGCTGTCTCGACAGAAACTGCAGCAGATCCGAGGTGAATACACACACACACACACACACACACACACACACACACACACACACACACACACACACACACACACACACACACACACACACATATATATATATATATATATATATATATATATATATATACAAAGTAATGTCGTAACACATTCGTAAAATTCAACAAAGACACACTATGTTGAATAGGAAGAAATGAAGTAGACGATATCCCTACACTTCGATCACAGACGGTGACCCTCTTCAGAGGCTCACAGTCTGTGATCGAAATATATGGATATCGTCTACTTCATTTCTTTTTATCCCACACAGTGGGTTTTTGTTGAATATATATATACATATATAGATATATATATATATATATATATATATATACATATATATATATATATATATATATATGTATATATACATATATATGTTTCACAAAGAAAGTTTAAAATAGGAGTGAGCATGAAGATAGTATAGACCTCATAAAAAGCGTGACTGATCTTATTTATCCCTTAAAGCTTGATTAAAAAAACTGGTTCTTTATAAGGCTATCATTCAAATCAATGGTTCTCAACGTGTGGTTCAGTGGACCCCCTTACTGGGCCACAGAGGTCCACAAATTGGGCCACTAACCGAAACTTAGTGAATGTCTGACGATTCTATTCATTGTTGGAGTGACCTCGAGTTGAGTAACGGTAATATTATGCGCTGTGTTTTGGAGTAAACGACGTGAGGTGTCTGATTGAGACAGAGTGTGAGGAGAGAACCTTTTGCAAAATGTCAGTGTTTTTCAGTTATGAGACGCACTCGTTTGAATATGAAACCGTTACCGAGAAAAAATTGGAAAATGTAAATATCCTAAACGGATTAAAAAAAAGTCGAAGAACGGAGAATCATTTTTTTTTTTTTTTTTTTTTAGATTTCCGAAACAAGCAACATCACCGTCGTGTTAATACCGTCAACTATGAATGTCAAATAACACCATTATACACCACTATTCAGTACCATCAACCTTTGAGCACCCGTTGCCTTTTAGCACAGTGAAGTTGCCATGCCAACAACACAGAACAGGACCTTGTAAAATTTTCATGACACGTGGGAGAAAGGTCGAAACAGAGAAAAGAGAACGAACAGGAATATCCATTTTCTCCAACCTTTATCAGTAACCAAGTAACGTTACAGGATACGGCTATTTACGTTCATTCTGGTTTCTCTGTTGAGACCAGTCTGTTCACCCTAACAAGGCGAAGGCTTAGAAGATAACAAACATGCCTTCAATCATCTATTAAAAAATAATAAATGAATAAAGATAAAATAAAATAAAATCAATAAAAGGAGGGCGGAGGGTACACATTAACATGAAGGTAAACTTTAAATGCGTTGGGGAAAATGTACTTCATCGATATTAGAAGAAATCAACAAACCAGCTGTTCAATAACACGAAGAAAATGAACCGGATATTGAGGACAAGCCCTGTCATGCGTCTCTCTCTCTCCCTCTGAGTTCAAAA
>NC_134815.1:41350768-41353268 GCF_046742065.1 Oratosquilla oratoria | reverse complement strand
ATGTTTTCTCTGATGCAAGTAGAATTGAATACGACACCATTTTGTCAATGATTCAACTTCTTAATATTCTTAATTATCCTGATCAGGATTTTTCCTGCTGGAAGGTGAGCACGAACAAGATTTTCACAGTACTCCATTTGTTAAATAAAGCTTTCGTCTTCAAAGAGATATCTTCAGGATTGACATAATTATGTAATGTTAAGCAAAAACATTGGTGCAATTTTGATAAGTAAATAATCATATATAAAAACAAAATGAAAAGGTATATCTAATGGATAGAATAGTAAGATATACACGAATGGTGTCAGGTATGTCTAGGAGAAAAGCATAAGTGGTAGGTGAAGGAAGGGGATTTTATACACAAACAGTTCCCCGTGTTCCTGACCATTCGAGCTGTTGAATGCGAGATGAACGTCTGGTCTGCCTGGTGGTCGCAGTGTGGGTGGGACGGGGATAGGAGAGGGCGAGGAGGGGACCTCGATATAACGTCGTCTCAAGAGCGCGTCATTATAGAGGGAAATACTGTGTGTGTGTGTGTGTGTGTGTGTGTGTGTGTGTGTGTGTGTGTGTGTGTGTGTGTGTGTGTGTGTGTGTGTGTGTGTGTGTGTGTGTGTGTGTGTGTGAGTGTGTGTGTGTGAGAGAGAGAGAGAGAGAGAGAGTGTGTGTGTGTGTGTGTGTGTGTGTGTGTGTGTGTGTGTGTGTGTGTGTGTGTGTGTGTGTGTGTGTGTGTGTGTGTGTGTGTGTGTGTGTGTGTGTGTGTGTGTGTGTGTGTGTGTGTGTGTGTGTGTGTGTGTGTGTGTGTGTGTGTGTGTGCGTGTGTGTGTGTGTTGTGTTGTGTGTGTGTTTTCTTTTGTTTATGATGTATGTTCATGACAGACCGTGGGGCTGAGATCTACTGAACTCAAATTTGATGATAATATTGTCTTGTGCGGAATAGCAAATGACCCCTCAATCAGCTAGAAATTGACGAAGAATTGAACAAATTGCCTGAAAATTGGCCAATGAAATTTAACCGAAGTTAATAAATAAATAGAATAACATTTCAACATCGGTGATGGAATGCCGTACAAATTATGAAAAACAATTGATTAAACTTTTAAATCCTTTTCATACCAACCGTTTCAACCGCCGCGGGTTGAACCGCGATGGTTCAATTACGATATAAGTCAATGAAGGCATTTATACACAACAGCAATTTTTTTTTAACTGACTCTGCGGTACCGAGCGGTTTCCCAGCGGTTCAAATCGCTAGTATGAAGAGGTCCTAATTAAGCAAAAGGCTGTTACGTTTGTAAACTTTGTTCTCGTATGTGGGTGTTTAATCTTTGTTATTCTTTTCTGCATTCGAGCTCGTTATGGACAAATAGGTCTCTATTCTCTTTATGAGTCTTTATAACTCTTTGATACTCTTGGTAACTCTTATCCTGCTCTTTCTCCTTATCCTCATGGACAGAGATGTCTCCATGCTCTTTGCAAGTCTTTATAATTCTTTGATACAAAGTACTCTTAGTAACTCTTGTCCTATTCCTCCTTCTCTTCATGGACCGAGAGGTCTCCACTTGAACTCTTTGTAAGTCTTTGATATTCTTTGTAGTCTTGATAACTCTTGTCCTGCTCCTCCTCCTTATCATAATGGACCGAGACGTCTCCACTCTCTTTGTAAATTTTTGATACTCTTTGAAGCTCTTAGTAGCTTTTGTCCTCCTCTTCGTGGACCGAGAGATCTTCACTCTAACTCTTTGTAAGTCTTTGATACTCTTGGTAACTCTTGTCCTGTTCCTCCTCCTCATCATCATAAGCCGAGATGTCCTCACGCTAACTCTTTGTGAGTCTATAACTCTTTGATACTCTTGGTAGCTCTTGTCCTCCTGCTCCTCATGGAGCGAGAGGTATCCACTCCAACTCTTTGTAATTTGTGTTTCTCCACCTTTTCCCCCTCATGGACCGAGAGGTCTTCACTGTAACTCTTTGAAACTCTTGGTAACTCTAGTCCTCCCCCTCCTCCTCATGGGCCGAGAGTTCTCCACTCTAACTCTCTATAAGTGATACTCTTTGTGATTCTTGACATCATCCTTCTCCTCCTCCTTCCCCTCATGGACCGAGAGGTTTCTACTTTAATTCTTTGTAACTGATACTCTTTGTAACTAGTCCTCCTCCTCCTACAGCTACGACTGTTACTTCCCCTATTGGCGCCTTGAGCGTGTCCACGAGCGGTTCCTCAAGCTCGAGGAGGAGATGACGCAGCTGCAGGAGTCTGCCACTCTCTTTGAGGTCGTCCTTTCGGACTTCAAGCAGATCAAGGTCTGCCGGAAGGAGCTGCGACTCCTGAAGGTAAGTTCCTCTTCTTCCTCTGGAAGAAAAAAAAAAAAAAAAAAAAAAAAAAAAAAAAAAAAAAAAATAAGAAAAACTACTACTATCACTCCTTCATACTTCTCACCCTAAATCTCTCTTTAACGACTTCGATGGCTACCTCTTCAGCGCGATGTTGTCCCCAAGGCCA
>NC_134815.1:41330768-41335768 GCF_046742065.1 Oratosquilla oratoria | reverse complement strand
GGCAGAAGATCATGACGATCTGTACCATCGACGTCCACGCTCGCGACGTAGTGGCTAAACTGATTAGTCAGCGCGTCGAGTCCTCAGCCGCTTTCTCCTGGCAGTCACAACTCAGACACAGGTGAGGCACATCGGGCAAGCAGGCAGGCAGGCAGGCAGGCCTGCAGGTAGGTTCCCGTCTGTATATACACAAATTAAGTCACAATATATGTGGTTTATTTGTAAACAGGGCACTGAAGTCACCACACAGAGACGAAGTAGGGTGTAGTACGGAGAGGAACTAAAGGCAGACGCTTTAGTGAGTTTGTTAGTAGAAACGACTTAGGTTACAATCTATTACGTTTCGAATCTCTAAATGTCAAATCACCTTTGCATCATATATTGAGAAGCTGAATGATAAACTAAGAGAAGTTAAACCTGTACGAATATTAGACACACTGTTGAATTGTTCTTAGGGAAGTCTAGAATACTGTAAGCGAAGTCATTTTCCAGATTTTCAAATTCATAACATTTGACGAGAATCATGAATGTGTGACGGGGGCTTTAGGTTTATGAAGCCCAGTACTCACAGGACAGGCGACATGACGTCACATTCGATCTTCAGATAGCAAACGTATCTGGTAATAGCGTGTTCGATCATGATCATTTCATGCACTATGGGAACCATGTCTGATTCCACTGAACTAAGGATATCCAAAGGGTAATAGTACTGACCCTAAATGGATTGTTATAAGAGAATACTAGCGAGCTTTATTGACTGGGGACAGAGCGTTTAATGTCATGATGAGGATAATTGTTCCTTCGGGTTTCAAAGGCTGAAAACCCGCAGGTCAACAGTGGGTGGTAACGGTCCTCAGAGGGAGGAAATTTTAGACTGGTCTGTGTTGTATTAGTGTGAGACTGTTTCCGTGTCGCCGGAAAAATGTAACAGGAGGAGGAAGGGAGGTGTCACCTGGCGTCAGGCCTCCGCATGTGGTGTGGGGAAGAAATACAGTCGAAATTAATAGAGACATTTTGAATCCGGTCCGGAAGTGAAGGTGTTAAGGGATTTGAAAGAAGGCCAACGGGGAGGTTAGTTTCAGATAAACTCAGCATCCCATTCCCACGCATCGGGAAGTGAGAAACCCCTGGTAGGCCAAAGCCCTGTCAGCTGCGGCAAGCCCACAGGGGTTCCCGGGAATCAAACTCACGACCACCTGTTCATGAGTTCAAGACGGTATCCACTCTGTTAAAGGAAATTGTCGTTTGGTTGAGAAAGATTGATGCCGGATGATGGCGGGGGGGAGAGATACGTCATCTGGGAATACTTATTCCAGGAAGAAAATATGAGGACAGAGTTGTGCAGGGAGGCGACCTGGGGTTCAAGGAAATGGATGATCCCACCTGAGGTGTGAACCCGAGAGCTCGAAGAATAATGAGGATGTATAGACGTGGGAGAGCCTGGGGCCCCGGGGGAGCCCTGGGGGAGTCTCCGGGGGAGCCCCCCCCGGGGGGAAGCCCCGGGGTTTCTCTACTCCCCCCCCCGCCTTCCCTCTCCCCTCCCACCCTCCATCCTGCTACCAGAGAGCGCACACACACCTACGCACACACGTGCATATACATATGTACGTATAAACATAAACGCACATACGAATGTAGAATTAGGTGGGTACAATTAGGTAAACACACGCATACACACACATAAACACACACATACACACACGCATTTACGCATACTCACACATGTATACACACACGCACACACACGAGCTCTGAGTTTTAATCCGGAAGTGTAAGCCAAAGCACAAACTGAGACTCAGGTGACACAGGCGACGCAGCACAGGGCAAAGGGAGACTTCTTGCTGATGTATTGAAGTACACTTTGAGCTTTTCTCTCGCTTGAAATGCGGAAGTTGTACATTTAGAACTATTTCAAGTGAGAGAGAAATTCAAATTGTACTTCAGTTCAGCAACAGGAAGTCTGCCTTTGCTCTGTGCTGCATCGCCTGCGTCGCCTGCGTCTCGGTTTGCGCTTAGGCTAATAGCTGTCGATTACAAATCCAGCGAGTTTTCATGGTGTATTTGTGATCGCCTAACCCCTTAGGTTGAATAAATTTGCAATCGTCCAGGTCAATACCAGTTGTTGTTGTTGTTTTCGTTGTTGGCAATGGTAGTGGTTGTTGCCTCGAAGGAAACTGATCGTCCTCTCTAGCTCTTCCCGGAGTACCCTCCAACCCAGTTATGTTGTGATCGTGTCTGTGTGGTGCCTGTGCTGAACGGTCTGTATATAGGAGATTAACGTCTAAAAACTGACTCATTGGGGTGAGAGGGTGAAACTAGATATACTTAGGGGCTACAGGATACAAAAGCTTAGATGTGCTTAACATTAAAGCTCCCTTCACTGCTAAACAAAATTGCGTTTCAGCGTATCTACGCAGCTGAACAATAGTGGATATACTATAGTACATTCATTTCAACTTGGCGGATGGTCCCTTCATTAATGTTGCCAAATAGGTTGGTCTGTAATTTTCCGAGTTTGTTGATTTACTATTATTATTGTTTTTGTAATTTCCTAATTTCTCTCTCGTATTGATGTATGTATTTCTCCAAAAGGTCTGACTTAAAAAAATTCTAACAAATCCTCGCCAAGTTATCATGAATGAGCTATAGCTGATGCCTCATGAATATGATAGTTTCTTAAATGATAAAAAACATTTACTGTTGTTTCTATAAAATAGCAGATAAAGCAGACGGCACAGGATGTAGATTAGGTCATAAACAGTAGACCATACATGGTAATTAAATTTTCATTGTAAATAGTGCAAATCGACTATTTGACTGTAAATAGAGCAAATCGACTATAACCACTGGCTATATGTTCTTTGTTGATTTCATGCCTTATAATACACGATGACATCATAACTCAAGAATTTTTTTACTAGACTGCTTAACGGCGCCATATTTTATATATACATAAAAGATGCTGAACTATTTTTTATATAGAGCAGATGCTTCCGAGTGAGCGAGTTTAAAACGCATTTGATGGCAATCCGTTCCCTCCCACTCTTCCCCTCGGAGATTGAAATCTCCCTCCGCACGTGGGAAAGGGAGGCAGGCGAGGAGAGAGTGTCTGAGTATATGTAAATACGTGATCAAATATGAAATATAAAGGAAAACTTAACAACGAATTGTGACTCTCGAAAGGTTTGGTCCCAATAGATGGGACGACGACGACGAGGACTGTTTCGTTAACATCTGCGACGCCCAGTTCCACTACGCCCACGAGTACCTGGGCAACACGCCCAGACTGGTCATCACCCCGCTTACAGACAGGTGCTACATCACCCTGACGCAGGTAGGTTCCTCGAGGGCTTCCCTTGGGATGGGGAGGACCGAGAGAGAGGGAGGGATGGGTCGAGGGGGTTGTGTAGTTACTATAGATTAGTAGGAGACCCGAAGATGTGCTGAGGTTAAATGTACGTTTTGCTTGGTACGATTATCGCTCAACGATGATCGTTCATGGCTCAATGATGATCGTCAAACGATTGTCTAGGGCACTAATTCTTTGATGCTAGGTATGATGGGCGTCACTCACCATTGGCTATGGTAGGAGGCTAATAATAATCGCATTGAGCAAAACGTACTTTAAGGACGGGGGATGAGGAGTTATTAGAAATAAGCGTATATAGACGTGGATGGTGGGTGGGTGTGGGTTGAAGAGTCTACGACGGGGTAGTTATGGGAAACAAGACAGACTTCTGTGCCTACACATAACTTTCGTTCTAACAACACTGGTTGAAAAAAAGGCTAAGGTTAACCCATTCTTTGACAGGAACGGGAAGTACTACCTGATGGTCAGTATAGGGCATAAGATACATAAAAATCTTCCCCGGGAGTGTATTATCTATTCCTGTCTTTTCCCCAGACCTTCTATTCACTTCCTTTGCTATTCTAACCTCACCTCCTCTCTTCCGCCCTTCAGTCGCCGTTCTAACCTCACTCCTCCTTCTTTGTGTTTCTTCCTTCCCTGTTCTTACCTCCTCCTTATCCTTCTTTGCCCCTCAGTCGCTTCACCTGGTGATGGGAGGAGCTCCCTCGGGTCCTGCCGGCACCGGGAAGACAGAGACGACGAAGGACCTCGGCCGCGCCCTCGGGATGATGGTCTACGTCTTCAACTGCTCCGAGCAGATGGACTACAAGGTGAGATAAGAAAGTGGCCCCTAGACGGAACCCTGAGGCACACCGCTCTATAGTTGAGAACATAAGCCTAAGGGGAAACTGATACGCAGGCGACGCAGGCGACGCAGCACAGAGCAAAGGCAGAGTACCTGTTGATGAATTGAAGTACAATTTCAACTTTTATCTCAGTTGAAATGGTCTTAGATGTACTACCTCTGCATTTCAAGTGAGGGAGAAGTTCAAATTGTACTTCTTTTCAGCGACAGGAAGTCTGCCTTTGCTCTGTGCTGCGTCGCCTGTGTCACCTGCGTTTTAGTTTGCGTTTAGGCCACCTATCATCTCTATTCATAAATTTAATTTTCTTTTAAAACAACCAAATGTTACAGCGCTCAGTGAGGTAATCCATGATGAAATTATACCGACATTTTTTAAAGTATGTGAACGTATGTTTACCGATTGCTATTGTGTTGGATTTTTGAAACGAAATTCATAACCTGTTAATATAGAATGGAAATAAATATATATTCACATACATACACATCACACACGCAAGCACACACACACACACACACACACACACACACACACACACACACGGCTCGACGGCGGAGTGGTAACGTTCGCAACTGCTACTCCACCGGTCCGAGTTCGAAACCCGCCCAGGACTGAAATAATTTCAGTATTGCTGTACTTTGAGTCAGTACTCCAACATTTATGGGCGGGAAGGTCGGGTGTTTGTGTGTGTAAGGTCACAGCATTGCCCACAGATCGGTCATATGAGCTCTGAGCTCTCATCCGGAAGGATAATAACTATCGACCACAAGTCCAACACGTGATCCAAG
>NC_134815.1:41315768-41325768 GCF_046742065.1 Oratosquilla oratoria | reverse complement strand
TGATTGGCTCATAGAATCAGCGTCTATGGAGTTTGAACCTGATTAGCCAAGACAGACTAAGCGTATTTGCACGCGCGCTAGCGACGCTACTCGTGCAAATACGACGAAAACGTATTACACATGACCGTGAACTAAAACATGATTTATATTCCATCAATAGAAAAACATAATAATATTTCGGTTTGGCATGTTTACAGAATATTACACAAAAATAATAATGCATCTTACAGAGCTAAACATGATTCAATAGAATTTTAAGACGTCGACCCAAAACGCTTGGATACCTCCCTACGCGTGACGTACAGAACGTAACGTTCCATTCTCGTTCGTTGGATAACTGACGTCTTTTCACCTAGATAATGATTTTATTCTTACATTACATATATAGGATACTCATATATGATATATATATATATATATATATATATATATATATATATAAAATGTATTTCAGCTCGTAAACTTGCCCTAACCCTTTCAATAAAATGACGTAACATATTTTTATGTTTTTGCTCTTGCTGATGCAGAAAGATTTTATTATTTGGGCATAGCTTACTGTACATTCAAATTTCTGTTACTTCAACTATATTTTAACCATTGAATATTCTCTAAGTTAGCTTGAACGGATTATGGAGTCATGTTTTAGTTAGACACAAACGTGATCAAGTTGTTCTGTAAACAAACAACTTTCAAACTGCAAGCGACATGACGTTGCACGCTCTACCGTTTTCTGCGAATAGTTCTCATTATTCATTTCAAAATAACTTTACCGTTTGAGCGACACTAAACATACATAACATAACTGAATTATCTTTTATTCTTAAAAGACTTCCATAATTATTATCGGTAGGTGATTCAATTGCAAGAACTACTCGAGGTACGACATAGTGTCTTCATCATCGGAGGCGCTGGGACCGGGAAGACGCAGGTATGGCGAACGCTCTTCAAGACCTTCCACAACATGAAGAAGAGGCCGATTCTGTCGGACCTCAACCCGAAGGCTGTGACGACAGACGAACTCTTCGGCTACATTAACGCCTCCACACGCGAGTGGAAGGATGGTAGGTTTCGCAAAGCCCTCTTTGGGTAAGATGCAGTACAAAAGAACATAAGAATGAAGAAGACTGTAAGAGACCATAAGGCCTACACTAGGCAGTTCCATGTCCATTACCATCTGTCATTCCCATCCATAAAGTTATCCAACCTTCTCTTAAAGTAACTAATAATTTCAACGCTCAGTACACGGTTTCCAAGTCTATTCCATTCGTTAGCCACTCTATTGGTCAACCAGTTTTTGTCTATATCCTTCTTAATCCTAAATTTGTCCAATCAAGATCCCGTATTGCGAGTTCAGCACTGCTATCTTAATATGATGACCTTGTCTGCATCACCCTTATTAAAGGACTCCAATCCTGACCCATAGCATCTTAAAACTATGCAAAAACATTTGTCGTTGCTGAATACTTCGTACATCTATATATACATAAGTTCCCCTACAAATAAGATGGTTCTTGGTAAATAAACTTATGTTAATGTAATGAAAACGTAAGATATATTTACATTGTTCCCGTGTAAAATGGGTCGCATTTGATTGTCCCCCGGTGGCATAGTCAAAAACACAGCCGTCTTTCAAACAAACATCTATAATATACAAATATTACATATTTAGTTTTCGAGCATACCATGCTTCTATGTACGGCACTTTCCTTATAATATAGGCGATTTTTTGTGTATGCAAAAACTCATAAATGCAACTACAACGAAATATTAATTTGTGCTGTATAGACATAGCCTCTTGTCTCTTTGTGTCTTGAGGATAGAAGCGACGGTTACTTGTATTTTTTATTTTTTATTTCTCTCGACAGGTCTCTTCTCTTCATTGATGCGCGACCAGGCTAACATGACGGGCGACTCGCCCAAGTGGATTGTCCTCGACGGAGACATAGACCCGATGTGGATCGAGTCGCTCAACACGCTCATGGACGATAACAAGGCGAGTGCTCCACATCTTAGTCCACAAGAAATACAGGAAGAGATGCCATTCCACCTCTATCTCTCTCTCTCTCTCAAAAAAAAAAAAAAATCGTTTTAATGACGCCAACTATCCCTATCAGGAGGCTAGGACGGTGCCCCTTTCAGTGGACTTCATTGCGGGGAATTTAATGAACCATGTCCTTGGTCCAACTCGCTGGTGGCAAGGGCTCAAATTGTCGTTACCTCGACCTCCGGTGGGAGTTTGCTGGCCTTCTGTCTGTCATCAGACATTTTTTCCTAGTTGCTAGCCTCACTCTGTCTGAAAATGGGTTGAGCCTAACTTGATTTAATCCTTTACTGATTTTTGTCTGGTTGTTACCAGATGGTCTCGCTGTTATCTCTGTTATCTCGCTGTCTGTGGTGCCTTTAGCCATTGTCTGGTCAGCATTAATAATACTAAAGTACATATATACTAACAAAATAATTTCTGTTTATATCGATCTAAATCGGACCGGAAATCGGAAATCCCTCAAGGGGACACGTCCCCTCCGGCCCCTGATTGGCTGAGAGAAATGTGACGTTGCGGCAACGGGGACGACTGGTTGGTCTAGAGTGACGTCACGGTAACGCAGACGACTGATTGGCTGCGAGCCAAGCGGGCTCGCCCGTTGCTCGCTATCAATAATATTGAATGTTAAAGCTTGTCAGTGCTATTTGTAAAATGTCGTCATTGTTAGTAAATAAAACATTAACGATATAAAGGCTGTAAATGATATATTGACAATACTTTTGTTCACGTAGATAAGCTAATATATAGACAGAGGTAAGCAGGTAGTCAAATAGATAAAGAAGAAGACAGATTGATTGATAGATGGACAAATGGACTGGTAAGTATAGAGAAATGAAAGATTGTGGAAAGGGGACAGGTATATGTTAATTAAAGACAACTGAACCTTACCTCATGTAAGTGGTAGGGCGGTGAGGTAAACACAGATAACTGTTGGGTTTTTATTACTGACATTTCATCCTCACCATGACTTCTTCAGAGGACGAAACGTCCGTAATAAACTTCCAACAGTTCTCAGTGTTTACCTCACCTCCCTATCACACATCTGTCTTACATCAATATTACTTTATATTTCTACAATTTTCCAAAGCAAATCTTATCATCGGAAGCTTCCTATTGACGAATAAGACTGACTACAGATCGTCCTCCTGCAGATCCTGACATTGGCGAGCAACGAGAGGATCTCGCTAACGCCGCAGATGCGTCTCATCTTCGAGATCAGCAGTCTCCGGACGGCGACGCCGGCGACTGTCTCGCGCGCGGGAATTATCTACCTCAATCAGCAGGATCTTGGCTGGAACCCGTGAGTGGCAGACGATAAATAAAATAAGTTTTCGTGAGCGGTTGTGGCTCAATTCTGTGAGATCTGAATAATGATGATGGGAAATACGAGTACGTTTGTTGGGGGAAATAGATTACAAAATACATGCATACCTAAACACATACTTAAACCTACACACATTCATTATATTGAACGGCTGAAAAGAAAGAGAAGATGACATAGAGGAGGAGGAGGGCGAGGGAAGAGAAGTGTCTGTCTGTGTGTGCGTGTGTGTGTGTGTGTGTGTGTGTGTGTGTGTGTGTGTGTGTGTGTGTGCGTGTGTGTGCGTGCGTGCGTGCGTGCGTGTGTGTGTGTGTGTGTGTGTGTGTGTGTGTGTGTGTGTGTGTGTGTGTGTGTTTTCTCAATCATACAAGAAAAAAATCTACTCCTATACAACGGCCCAGCATGGTTCCTTCCCCAGGTACGTGACTTCGTGGCTGGACCGGCGCGAGATCCAATCGGAGAAGGTCAACCTGATGGTGTTGTTCGACAAGTACATCCCGACGTGTCTCGAGGTACTCCGGGTCAAGTTCAAGAAGATCACCCCCGTTCCGGAGATCACCCACCTCCAGATGCTGTGCCAGCTTCTCGAGTGTCTCCTCACGACCGACAACGTCCCCGCCGAGAGCCCCAAAGAATTCTACGAGACCTACTTCGTCTTCGCCTGCGTTTGGGCTTTCGGGTCGGCCATGTACCAGGATGGAGTGAGTGACAAGCCCGACGAAAGAGAGGGGGGCATGGGGTCAGTGCACCGGTGGGCCCGGGTGTGTAGGAGGCCCAAGAAGGTTTCGGATGCAACCAGGGTTTTATATTGCTAGAACTGCTATTTTCTTTCATAAAGTTGTCGACGTGGGTTAGAAATTTCTTCTTCTCTTTTCTCTAGCTTTTCCTTCATCAGTAGTACTTTTTTATTAGTGGAGTCACTTAAAATAATGGTATCATTTCTGTTTAGTTCAGCTTTATGTAATGTTTTGCCACTTGAATTGGGGGCAAATAATGCTTGCTGCCCCGGGGCCCGCAATTGCTTTCGACGACCCTGAATGTGAGTCTATGCACAATGATCTCTGATCCCTTCATAACGGCGACGGAGTGATCGGGTCTCGATAGATCACGAAGTGTTCAGGGCGGGGGAACGAGCCTTCAGGTCACCCAGATCGTGCAATATCTGCCTCAGTATAGAGCTATGTTATAGATTACTTTCTTTTGTATAATTTCAGGTAGATTTGCCTTGTATGTACACTACACGCACACACACACGCACACACACACACACACACACTCACATACATACACACGCACATATACTGTACAAACAAACATTTATGCATGCATATTTACTTTTCTAACTCTGTGTGTGTATGTACACACACACACACACACACACACACACACACAC
Source organism: Oratosquilla oratoria (assembly GCF_046742065.1). Taxonomy (NCBI): domain Eukaryota; kingdom Metazoa; phylum Arthropoda; class Malacostraca; order Stomatopoda; family Squillidae; genus Oratosquilla; species Oratosquilla oratoria. The sequence goes on along the minus strand of NC_134815.1, from coordinate 41,321,010 downwards.
ACACACACACACACACACACACACACACACACACACACACACACACACACACACACACACACACACACACACACACACACACACACACGCACACACACGCTCACACGCACACACACACGCACACACACACACTCACATACATACACACGCACATATACTGTACAAACAAACATTTATGCATGCATATTTACTTTTCTAACTCTGTATCTATCACACACACATATGCATACATACATTTATGTATGTACAATTATTTCTACCTTTCTATGTATGTGTGCACACATATGCACACATACATTTATACACATGCATTTATTTTTCATATATCTATCCAAAAATCTATCTCTATACCCCTACAGAACGTCGACTACCGCGTGGAGTTCAGCAAGTGGTGGCAGCAGGAGTTCAAGACGATCAAGTTCCCCGGGAACGGCACCGTCTTCGACTACTTCATCGAGAAGGAGACTCTCCGCTTCGCCCATTGGAGCGAGAAGATCCCCAACTTGGATCTCGATCTTGACATCCCTGTCCAGGTAAAACCTCGCTTCGTAAGGTCCTTCTTCCAGCAGATGTGAGTAGTATTTTAGACCTTATGGAGAGTCCTAAAAGGCGTGCGAATTATCTCTTTATCGGGCAGAAGGATTTTATTATTTTTTTTCTGGTTAATCGGACTCTGATTTTGTTTGGTTTGTGGAGAAGGATTAAGTTATGTTTGGATCATCCTCCTACCAGGCAATATAGTAACTGCTTATGTCTGCCTCCTGGTAATTTTATTAATTTCTTTTTATCGATATATTTTTATCATTTTTATGTTTATTACTATTAATCAATATTATCGGTATTATTGTTATTATTATTACTATTATTATTACCATAATTATAATTATTATTATTATCATTATTACTATCATTATTATTATCATTATTATTATTATTATTATTATTATTATTATTATTATTATTATTATTATTATCATTATTATTATCATTATTATCATTATCATTGTCATTGTTGCTGTTATTATTATTATTATGTTATTATTATTATTGTTATTATTATCATTGTCATTATTATTATTATCATTATAATAATCATTATCATTATTATTATTATTATTATTATTATTATTATTATTATTATTATTATTATTATTATTATTATTATTATTATTATCATTATTATTATTATTATCAATTATTATTATTGCTATTGTTGTTATTATTATTATCATTATTATTGTTATTAATATCATTATTATTATTATTATTATTATTATTATTATTATTATTATTATTATTATTATTATTATTATTATTATTATTATTATTATTATTATTATTATTATTATTATTATTATTATTATTATTATTATCAATTATTATTATTGTTATTGTTGTTATTGTTGTTATCATTACTATTGTTATTAATATCATTATCATTATGATTATTATTATCATCATTATTACTACTATTATTACTATGATTATTACTATTATTATTATTATTATTATTATTATTATTATTATTATTATTATTATTATTATTATTATTATTATTATTATTATTACTATTATTATTATTATTATTATTATTATTATTATTATTATTATTATTATTATTATTATTATTATTATTATTATTACTGCAGTTATCATTATTACTATTTCACTTTTATCCTTATCATGGTTATTGTTTTATTTTCTACTCTGCGGTGGCCCTCTGTCCGGTAAAGGGCCGATGAGAACTCTTTACGAATTAAAGAGGTACGGGCCGTATATATCCGAGGCATGCAACCCAAACTGACCCATTGCCTTCCACAAGTCTGCATATATACCTTTCGTTTTTGAGTCTTTCATTTATTTCTATATACAGTACGTCATCGGAAGCGTGCTGATCTCACATTGGCTTCGTTGTGGGTTCAAGTCCTACACGTCTCTCCGATTCCCAGCAATGTTAGATACCTGCCTCAATAGTCCCTATAGCGCATCATAGGGACAAAGGTGACGGCTTCGGCCGTAGCTACTCAGCGCCACCTAACGTACGCTCCTCACCTTTTATATATCAGTGTAGTAGCTTAAAAGGCCATTCACACGGTCAAATGGTTTGTCAAACCCGGTTTGTCAAACAAGTGTTAGAAATGATGTTTGAGCGTGTGAATGGGGTATCTGGTTGTCAAACACGTTTGTCAGACCTGTTTGACGACCAAATACCCCATTCACACGGTCAAACATAATTTCAAACACTTGTTTGACAAGCCTGGTTTGACAAACATTTTGACAAACCACTTGACAAGTAGGGTTTCACAAACCGGGTTTGACAAACAGTTTGACTGTAAATGGCCCTCTAAGTCTCTTTTAATAATAATGATAAAAAAGAAAAATCGTCCATACAACAACAACAACAATAACGAAAGGAATATTTGCTGACTCAGGATGGATGATGGGCCAGGTTCAAATGTCCCCGAAAGTAGCTGAGCCTTGGGGTAAGTCGAGTACCAATAAACCAGCCTGTTCACACTAGCGTCTTGAACCGCGCGGAAACCGCGGAGTACCGCATGGTCATGGAAAAACTGCGTTGTGTGTAAATGCCGCAGCATTGTAATTTATCCGCCGCGGTTGAAACCGCTAGTGTGAGTAGGGCCTTATGGTCTGCATCAAAATCGCCATTTAACGGAGAACATCAAATCAACTCCATAGTAGCCTCTACCCATAAACTAATTTCATAAACGCTACATAGACTTTTAATTTAGCTAGATAATTAAAACCCAAAGCAATTAAATTTTACAGGCAATATAAAAATGTATAAAGCATATCTTTAATGAACTAATTTTGCCGTATTCTCTATAATGAATTAAAAAAAATTACCATACACAGAGACTGGGTCGGTAAGACTCCAGGAATAGATCATAAAAGGTACGATTATCGTGTATTGCTGTATAAGAATGATGAAAGTAATTTAGAACCCAAAAAACACAACATCAAACGTTCGATGATTATTGTACACTACTGTGTAAATATAATGCAAAATCGCATTCATGAGCTCAACTGTACAAATATAATGCAAAGGGTACCATAATCATCGTCCATCCCGGTACGTTTTCCTCGGTGCGATTATCGCTCAACGATGATCGTTCAGGCCTCAACGATGATCGTTCATGCCTCAACGATGATCGTCAAACGTTTGTCTGGGGCACTAATTCTTTGTCTTTGAATGGGGCTGTTTTGCTTTGAACTGCAAAGTACGAGGCTGATTATTTCAACCCAACCTACCAAGGCGTTTACGCAAGTATGATGCCAGGTAGTATGATGCGCGTCACCCAATCCAACCGAGGAAAACGTACCTTATAAGTATCATACAAGGACTAAGTCGCTTAAAAGCAGAACGCACGATAATTATCAAACACCGATGTTTAAGTATAATATAGTTCCACAAACCTGCTGATCTCCAGTGATCTCTTTATATATATATACATATACATACATACATAATATATATATATCTATATCTATATTTATATCTATATATATATATATATATATTTCTGGTTGATATAGACAATTCTATTCATCTGAAAGTGAACCCCTGTTCTAGGTGGGATCACTGCAGGTTTATCTTAATTAGAATGATAAAAATAAAAGAAATACGATATCATAATCATAGTAACATTCAATGCGATAATGTTGCCATTCCTTAGCAGAATGCAAAGATTCGATAATATAGCAAGGATATAATGTAGGTATTGGGAATTAACCGATTCAATATCTACAGCGACGTGACACAAATAACGTATGTGTAGTTATTCTCTATTGTAGCAATCTTGGGAAATGGGTTCGCGTCGTTTGTCTCTGTTCCATTAACACAAAAGAGTTAATTTTGTGAACGAATTGAACTCATTCTTCTGCTCTTTTCATGCTAAATGCATGTGCAACTACTATACTATATTCCAATTCAAATAACAAATTATCCCCAGGGATTCAAATTTTGCTAATTTAGTTTTATCGACATTTCTCGAAAAAGATTCTTGTATTCAGAAGTTGTGTGTTGGTGTCGTGCATCTTGGTCTTGTCATTCGAGTAGGATGAAATACGCCAGTTAATTAAATCATATGATTATGCGCGGACCATCCCATGAATTCCTACTCACATTGTCTTAACTTTCTCATCAATCCTGTTAACATGACGATAATCTTTGCAAAATTTCTTATGGTTAATGTCAGGCAATTCTATTCAGCTGAGGGAAGTGCCAACGTTCCTCAGATATCAAAATTAGACAAATAAATAGTTGCTTTTGTCAGGCGCGAAACAAATGTCGACTAAGCAAGATGTTCCGCCCACCAACTTCGAGACGACTTCTGAGCTTCGTGATTGGCTTTCACTGTAGTGACGTTACGGATATATTCTTTCATATTAGAACCAGGTAACTTAGCTTATCTGAATGAAATCATATGATTTTGACCTAAAAAACACGAATTACGTAACCGCTTTGTTATTAAAACGTCAGTCTAGTATTGGTCTAAAAAACATTAATTGAATCACAGTCTGGTATTGGCCTAAAAAAACTCACATTCTTGTTTTAACCTGAAAAAATACAAATTACGCCATCGTCCTTTTTTGGCCTGAAAAAAATCAGTCTAGTCTTTCCATGAATAAGGATTTATAATACAGGTCATCATTTGGTAGGAGAACGATAAAACATAAAAAATATATCACATCTTTTGAGAATAAAATTGAACAAGATTTAATGACGGCAGAGAGATTAAAGATTCATTCGACATTTTTTTTCATTCGCTTTATATCTATCGTTAACAAATGGCTACTAACATTTCAATTTTTCTTGATTTCTTAAATCTATTCAGATTAATTGACATGTAAAAATGAAAGAATAGTCAGGAATCATCCAAGCATAAATCAGTCCACTTTTATATAAAAAAGGACATTTAATTAGCTGTCTGTGTAGAGGGAAATAATCTTCAATATATTTTGACGTTATGTCGACTATTGCGTGAAAGAGAAGTTGGTGCCCGAATATGAAAACGTATTACTCTTTTACCCTTGGGTAAAACGTAAAATTACGAAGATGTCTCTATTCTTTGCAAGGACTATGATCATTTATGACTGAAATTAGCATGAAATAAAATAACAATAAATCCGAAATATTAAATAATGAATAAAGAAATATGTCGGAGCTCTTTTATCATTCTCCATCTTTATGTTTGCCCTTCCGTTTTCTTTGCTGTCTTCT
>NC_134815.1:41303268-41310768 GCF_046742065.1 Oratosquilla oratoria | reverse complement strand
ACTTGGGGCCAGAGGTCCTTCCATGCATGATGGTTTCAGAGTTTCAGGATTTCAGGCTCTGAAGTCATTCTGAATCACAAACTGGGTCATCCACCAAACTTCATATTTTGATCCCTATTCAGTTTCTTCTTTATTTGTATTTTTACAATTATTATTTTGACTATGACTGTTATCATTATCATCAGCATAATTCTTTTCACCATCATCATCATCATATGTCTACCATCATTACTATTACCATTGTTATTCTTGTTCTTACTATTAACATAACATTTTTCTTTTTTTTATTCACTATTATTCTTAGTTCATTTTGTTAACATTGTTGGTTTTGCTAGAAGAAATGTCATTGTTTTTTTTCTTCCACATCTAGTCTATCTAGTCTTCTCTTAAAATAAACAATTGTTTCATCAATCACTACATGGTTACTAAGTCTAATCCATTCGTTAACCACTCTATTAGTTAACCAGTTCTTTCCTATTTCCTTCTTAAATCTAAATTTGGTGACCTTGATGCTCAAAACTAGCACATCTATCCTTGGGGATGCAGAGGTAGTAACAGGGAAACTGAAGAAGGGTTACTGCGAGGAAGGATAGTTTTAGTATATATAGAAAATAACATTTCAAAAATTTCTCGTTTTCTAAAATAAGCAAATAGTGACTTTGTCTATAGAGCAGTAAAAGTTATATTGCTCCCTTTGGTCTTTCTAAAGACGAGACGACAAAAAAAAAAAAAAAAAATTATGTTTGTCCCTCATTTTGTAGATATGGAATAAAGGCCAAAGGCCGAGCAACCTCTGAAGCAAGGGACTGGCGCAGCCGGTGGCTCGTAGAATTTATCATTATATATATATATATATATATATATATATATATATTTCTGAAAGGTTAGCTTCCAGTCATGAAAGAACGCTACGGGAGTCTACTCCGTTATGGTAACACTTTAGCGGGCCCTACACGATCAATACCATTGCGAAATATTCCGTATTGTACAGCAATAGTGATGATGTAGGGATGGTATTAAAGACCACACGTGTTTGGGCTGCACATCTGATGTCTTCAATATAATGTGTCAGTCTTCATTGACCGTACAGGGCCCGCCTCGTGTAGTCAGGAGGAGGTGAGTGTTTTCTCATTCCCAAGAAGTCTCGTCTAATCTCTTAAATGCAATAATTTCTCTCATTCTTCTTTAGTTTCTCTCTAGAGTGCGCTGGTGGCGTCATCGGAAGCGTGCTGGTCTCGCATTCACTTAGTTTGGGTTCGAATCCTGCACACCTCTCCGATTTTCGGCAATGATTGTTACCTTCCTGTGCCAACAGTCCCCAAGGAGCATAGTAGGGCAAAGGTTACGGCTTCGGCCGCAGCTACTCAGCGCCTCCTGGCGTAGGCTCCCCCTCTTCTCTCTAGAATAGGTCTCATGTTGATCTTAGACATTTTCTCCTCATTCTTTCCCCTCTTAGAACTTTTATTCCTTTTCTTCCTCTTCTTCTTTCCATTTGTTTTCTTATTTCCTCCTTCCGTATACTCTGCCTTCTCTTCTCTTTTCATCCTTTTTAATTACTTCAATATCTCTTTCTCTTCTACTCTCTTCTCTCTCACTCTTGCTCTTTTTTCTTGTCCTCCTGCTCTCTCTTGCCTTTTGTCTTGTGTTCCTTAATCTCCCTCTCTTCTCTTTCTTCCTTTTCCTCCCTATCCTATTCGACCTTCATTTTCCTCCTCCTTGTTTTATTTGGATTTTATTTGTTTTATTTGGATTTTATATGGACATTGTTCTCATTTTCATTCTTTCTTATTTTCTTCACACCTTTTATTCTTCCTCTTCCTCTCTTCTTTTTCCTTCTCTTTCCTCATTCCTCCCTCCCCAATTCCTCCCTCCTTGTTTTATTTGGATTTTTTTACATTTTCATTTTTTCTTATTTTCTTTACACTTTTTCCTTTATATTTCGCTTTTCTTTGACTTATCACTTTTGTGTCATTCCGTCTTCCTTCTTCTCTTCTTTCCTTTCGTCCACAATTCTTCATCTTGCTCCTCCTCCTCCTCCTCCTCCTCCACCTTCTCCCGTGGCCATTTCTTTCGTGTTTTCTTAGCTGTCAAAAACGCCACATCGATCACGGGTCGTCCTACTGCACTCAGAAAATATCGCATTTTACGACATTTTCTCCCTTCAAGGGCATTTCAGCACAACACAATTCGGAGTGGAAACCAAAAAAAAAATTTGATCTCATCAGTGCAAAACTGTCTAGGATTTATACTGCCTCTCTTTTTTTTTTATTCGTATTTTTTCGAGCTCCAAAACCGTGGAAGGAATTTCGATCTTGGGTTGTGTATACACATCGTAAATAATATCCATTTTTCGTCTCGGGGGGTGGGGGGAACCAAAGGCGGTTCATGGCAGAGTCGTCGTCTGGCCCTAATGCATCTCATTTTCTTCCCCTTTCGGCGCATTAGCTGCATCACATATATTTCATGCACTTTGCCGACGTGTATCATGGCCAAAATTTGGCCCAAAAATGTAGATAGAAAATACATTACTTTGGTGCACCACGGGAACACGACAGCAAAATCTTCACGGGCTTAGTTTTTTTTGTAACAGTACAAAGAGAGAGGGAGAGAGAGGGAGATAGATAGATGATAGATAGATAGAAAGATAGATAAATAGATATATAGAAAGAAAGAGAGAGAGAGATAATAATGAAGACAGATATATATAGATAGAAAGAGACAACCAAAGAGAGAGAGAGAGAGAGAGAGAGAGAGAGAGAGAGAGAGAGAGAGAGAGAGAGAGAGAGAGAGAGAGAGAGAGAGAGAGAGAGAGAGAGAGAGAGAGGTAGAGGTAGAGAGAGAGAGAGAGAGAGAGAGAGAGAGAGAGAGAGAGAGAGAGAGAGAGAGAGAGAGAGAGAGAGAGAAAGGTAGAAGTAGTAATAAAGATAGATATATATATATAGACAGAAAGAGACAACCAAAGAGACTGAAGAAGAGAGAGAGAGAGAGAGAGAGAGAGAGAGAGAGAGAGAGAGAGAGAGAGAGAGAGAGAGAGAGAGAGAGAGAGAGAGAGATAGATACAAACATCGTGGTGTGTGCATGTGTTTGTGTGGTGAATGACTATGGTCTTGGATCACATACTGGACTCATGATGAACAATTATTACCCTCCCGAATAAGAACTCCACTGCTCATATACGTACGTAAATACATACGTTCGTACATGCGTGTGTGGGTGCGCGCGTGTATGTGTACGTGTGTGTAAGCGCCTGTGTGTATGCGTGTGTGCGCGAGCGTGTTTGCATGTGTGAAGGAACTCTACAAGAAGTTACGTCATCCGTCTTGTGTGGGGCGTCAAAATGATGGCGTCGAAGAGCACTTCGCAGCATTAAACATTAATCTTAAGACTAACGAGATCCGAGGGAAATGAATGAAATCACGCCACGGCAGCACGTAAAAATGCCAAAGGGAACTTTAATAACAAAGATATGTATTTGGTTATTATGTATTGGATTGATACGAGTGTTTCATAAAGGTGAATGAATGGGTTGTGGACAGTCTATAAAATGATAATGTTGAGACTATATATATATATATATATATATATATATATATATATATATATATCTATATATATATATATATATATATATATATATATATATATATATATAAATTAATGAACAAGTAAATAAAAAATTAATAAACAAACAATTTAGATTATTTCTCAAAACTATTCTGAGGATATGTACCTTGGAGGTCGAACGCGAACGCAAAAAAAAAAAAAAAAAAAAAAAAAAAAAAAAAAAAAGAAGTTATATCCCTTGACCATTCGGACATTGGAGCAATTCTGATTGGTTCCCTCTGGCACAGACACCAAAAAGTCGTGACGCATTTGCTAACAAGCAGTAATTGCTACACAGAAGTCACGGAAAGAAGAAGAAAAAAATACACCAAGAAGAAATACATTCTTTGCATTAAAGTTGAGTTAATAATGGTTGCAAAAATCTCCAAATTTGATTCTTCAAAAACCCTTTCATGCAGAGACAATGTCAATACTGGCAAGAAGCACACACAATGCTCCCTAAATATCAATCACGGACTTTCTTTTTTATGATCAAATGGCTTCTGTTGATGAAGAAGTCATCAAAGACATTGTAGCACATGATTTAAAACGCGAAACACCAGAAGAAATGATCAAAGTGATAGATGGTAAAGGACAGGGATGGTAGATGCTAATGGATATGGAACTGCCTAGTGCAGGTTTTATGGTCTCTTCAGTCTCTATCATTCTTATGTTCTTATATTAACTAGATGATTATTACAAAGACAGAGATCCGGAACCTTCTCAGGTTCAATACCACAATACTTAAACCAAGACTGCCTAGTGTAGGCCTTATGGTCTCTTGCAGTCTCCTTCATTCATGTGTTTTTTTTTTTTAAATAATTATTATTACTGAGATAGAGACCCGACATCTATACAGGTTCAACACCACATCACTCAAACCAAGACTATTTCAACGATTTAAGTATTTCTTCGGTCGTGACTCAAACTTTGGCGACAATACAGTATAGTACGGATTAGAGCGTCACTACTTGCGGCGGAGGTCGAGGTGACGGCAGTTCGAACCCTGCCGCCAGCGAGTTGGACCAAGGGTATGGTTCATTAAATTCCACGCTACAAAGTCCTCTGTAAGGGGCACCGTCCTAGCCTCCTGATAGGAGGAGTTCGCGACGTTAAACCGAATCAATCATGCCTTTCTGGATGGAGCCTTCAATCTCTGGTCCGTAAAGATGTTACTGAAGTCCCTGATATATAAGACCATAAGAATGGAGGAGACTGCCGGAGACCATAAGGCCTACACTAGGCAGTTTCATGTCCCTTACCACCTGTCATCCGTATCCATAAAATTACTTAATCTTTTCTTAAAACAATCAATGACTTTAACACTCACTACATGGTTACTAAGTCTATTCCACACGTTAACCACTCAGTTGGTAAACTAGTACTTGCTTCTTTCCTTCTTAAACCTAAATTTGTCCGAATAGAACTTAGGCAGTCAGTAACCCAAAGAGTGTTCAACAATGTATCGTAATTCACAAAAGAAAATGTTCTAAAGGAGATTGCAAACTCCTAAGTAATGTAATTTACAACATAAATTAGAACCTAAATCCTTGGCTGGGGACAAACGGCGTATTCTCAAAATACTGTAGGTTCTCGTGGATAGTCTATTAAACTTATGAGTACGTGGTTGTGAGTTCAATTCCCGAAACCTACTACGTAGGTTCCAGCCCTGACCTGGCGGGTAGGCAACCCAACGTCGGCAAAAAAAAAAAAAAAGGTTGCCGAAACTGACCGGGCTTTGCTCTATCAGAAGTTTCTCACTTCCCACTGCGTGGGAATGGGATGGTGAGTTTATCCTTAAGCTGCATCAAATAACATGTGAAAACTGTCCACAATGCTGAAATCACTTGGCAACATATTGTACAATTAAGTGGGTTCATAAGCCATATCCTTGAGAAAACGAGCTTATTCACATCAGAGAACCTCATAACAATAAAGAACGACTTATCATTAATCAACGAGAAATTGGGCAGAAATGCGCATTAGAATCAGACCACATGCTGAGGCACCCCACGGAGTTGCATCTCCTGGCGCCCAAGGCCACTCAGATATTCGCCAAATAAATTCTCATTATTAATAATTCTGATAAAGTACAAAAGGACATACGAAACGACGACAAAGATGATGAGGGTCTTCTAAGCCACTAATGGAAAAATTATGGGCTTAGTAAAAAGTAAATCTTAAAGAACAAAGAAAGTTTGAGTCAGTTAAGAGCATAGGACCATGAGAATGAAGGAGACTGCAAGAGATCATAAGGCCTACACTAGGCTGTTCTATGTCCATTACCACTAATCATTCCCATCCATAAAGCTACATAACCTTCTCTTAAAACAATCGATAGTTTCAGTTGAACAAAATGCCTTCAAGAATAGTTGATTCCTAGTTACTCATACATATACAATCATTCTATCAATCAATCCGTTGTCCCTCTCTAGCCTCTCTTGGAGAAAATCCGCGACCTCCAGGAAACCGATAACAGCCTTCGGTCGGGACCATAAATCACTTAGGGAAGAAATATTGTATTGTGTTTCTGCACAATATGTATATATATATATATATATATATATATATATAAATAAATATAAATATAAATATATGTTTATATATATACATACATACATATACATATAAATATACATATACATATATATATATATGTATATATATATATATACAGTATATATATATATATATATGTATATATATACATATATATGTATATATATATATGTATATATATATATATATATATATATATATATACATACATAAGCAGTCACGCGGAATCACCTGTACTCATGAGAGATTAGATTTTTCTCTAATAGAAATCTCCTTCTTTGTCCTTCTTTCTAAAACATAGACTTTTTTTTATTCTGATTAATTTTTCTTTTCTTGTTTTCATTTTAATTACTTGCAAACACGATCGAGACTAGTAGGGGCATGTAGCTCGATGGAAGCATATTCGGATACTGAGACGCTGTCAGGACTCGAACCTAGCCGATACGTAACAAATGGGAAGTGACTTAACCAACTCATCCACCGAGAGGGATCTAAGTTAAACACAATTTTTTATCTATGTATACTTGAGTTACACACGTGTACACGAACTTTATATTCAATCCATCCCTGTGATGATTAGCCTTTGATAGTGCGTGCACAAGTGGTATTTTATTAAGAGATACTAAAGGGTCCCCAGTACACAGATATTCATCTTATCTGATACACATCGGCTAAACTCGAGTCCTTAGCCTGACAGCGTCTCAGTTTCCGAATATGCTTCCATCGAGCTACATACTCCATGATCAGCCATTGGTAGTATGTACACAACTTGAATTTTATGAGGAGATACTCAATGGTCCCTAGTGCACAGATATTCATCTTATCAACCACATTAAATTATTCACATCTTAATTCCTTGAAAACACGATCGAGATTAACAGGAGTATATAGCAAACCATGGCATCATCGTTTTAGTGTGCTATATCTTTTCTCTTTTTACAATTAATTTTTCTTATGATTTCGCTGTTCTATTTTTCAGAATTAAACACTTACATGAATATAACTTTCTTTATCATTGTCATCATCATTGTTATCATAAATACCATTAAAATACTACCAATATTACTGTTATCATCTACATCATTGTTATATATTATTCTCATAATTATATAACTTTCATCATGATAACAATCTAAACAATTACCTTTTCATTAATATAATTATAATTTATTTTCATTTTTATTACTTTCATGATTATGTTTTGAACTATCATATTTTCATCAGTATTATTATAATCATCATTAAAATGATCATTCTTACCATAATCATCATAACTATCATAACTCCCATTACTTATTATACTATTATCACTGTAACTATCAATACTATTTTTCATAG
>NC_134815.1:41295768-41298268 GCF_046742065.1 Oratosquilla oratoria | reverse complement strand
ATTGAAGTAATGGAATGTTTGCTTGCCAAAACTAAATAATAGGTATAATAAAGTACAGATAAAAATATGCATCCCTCGGTGGAACAGAAAGATGGTTACACAAGCTTGTGGCGTCTACACGTAGATATGTCGTTGTAACAGCGCGTCGTCCATACACATAGAAAATTAGTTTGCGTAATGTAGAAAATGGATACTATATTTTTGTCGTCCATGAATATATTTTGCCTAGTAGCACCAAAAGTAAAAATATATATTTTTGTTTAGATGAAAGTGTATAAACATTTCTATGCCTTGTGAATAATGATGTAATATTTTGAGTAGTTGCCGTGAGAAAACACCTAAATTATGTACTATGTGCGTGCACCTGTCTACCAGTGCTTGGGTCGACCTGCTTACGTCTATGTCTTGTTGTGTCTGTAGATATGTATTGATTGATGTTATATTGATGTTGATTGTGATATTTGATTCCTGTGTATTTTCCATTCGGCATGTTTTATGTCATAATCTTTATGTGTTGTGTTTGGTCTGTCACTGCATTTAAATGCAATTATAATAATCTAAATGGTTAGTTTTATGCCATATAACAGTACGATATTACTACACTCTATAGAACCTAAATTGTTGATTGTCAAAAAAATTCATTAAACAGAGATTATTTTCATGTATAATGATGTACACTGTTTAATTCGTTCTTTTGTTTTACCTTTCAACCTCTCTTCACCTACCCCTCAACCCTCCTCTTTCCTCTTTTTTTTTTAAATTATTTTTCTTAATCACGCAATCCTTTTTCTACACCAATCCTATCATGGAATCACTGCATGTTTACACGGGGATCTAAAATCACTGGCGAATGCATAACGTTATCTTTATCGTTCCAATCTTTCGCGAAACTTCCAACTTTCTTCTTGTACATCTTATGCACTTCTCACAATAAACTTAATATCATATACGATCCACAATTTCGTACACGCCCCTGACACGCACATCATGCAACCTGTTGAATTTCTTTTTTATGTTTATTATTATTAATTTTCTTGGTAATGCAAATGTCTTGACTGAACGGTACGTTGACATTCTCCTTGATATTCGACGATTTCACTCGTTACGCATGAGACCTTCATTCATTTCTACTGCATTATTATTATTATTATTACTATTATTATTATTATTATTATTATTATTATTATTATTATTATTATTATTATTATTATTATTATTATTATTATTACTATTATTATTATCATTATTATTACTATTATTGCTACAATTGTTATTGTTATCGTTATTATGATTATTACAATTCCTATTTTCAATTCTTGCTTTAAATGGAATATTTTTTACATACACCTTACTCTGAGGGATATCCATGATCATTTAAATTTACAACCACTGCATGATGAACATAAAAACATATAATGCTTCACAAATATTCACCATTCCTTTTTCCTCATCCTTAATCTCCACACCTGTCCTCACTAACCGAATCTGAAAAAAAATCCTACTGTCTACTTCCTACCCCCTTCCCTCCCCCACACCCACCACCATCACCCTCCCATCCCTCACTACCGGGAAACAGTCGATCCTGGTACACACAGCAGAGACAGTCCGCCTCCGGTACATCCTAGACCTGCTCATGGCTCGCCGGTACCCGGTGATGTTGGTTGGGAACTCCGGTTGTGGGAAGACTGCCCTCATCAACGAGAAGCTGTCTACGCTTCCAGAAGACCACGCCGTCTGTAATGTGCCTTTCAACTACTACACAACCTCAGGTAAATCTAGAAGTGTATAAGCCAGTGGTTTATAGAGAACCTTGTGGTACTCCATGAGTGCGTCCACACACACACACACACACACAGAGACACACACACAGACACACACACACACACACACACACACACACACACACACACACACACACACACACACACACACACACACACACACACACACACACACACACACACACACACACACACACACACACACACACACACACACACACACACACACACACCCTACTGAGCTCTCTTCCGGGAGGGAAATAGCTGTCGATCTCGAGTCCAACACGTGATCCAAGACCATGGTGAATCACAAATTACATGCACACATGTACATACGCATACACACAACACACACAAACACAGGCATACATGCACACAAGCTTGTTTTCATTTTCATAGTATTCTTATTTGTTACTTTGATGACTATTCTGCTGTCAACCGTAGCCCTCCTTCAGAACGGCACTCAAAAAAAAAAAAAAAAAAAAAAAAAAAACCGGTTCTAACTTATGAGTGCTTTGTGGATGCACGGGACTTCCCTCAGCTGAATAAAATCGCTTAGTAACAATCAGAAAAGAACATAAATCAACTACTGCAGCGAAAATATTAACTGACCTAATTATCATTTAGTATGGTGGCTTCAGAATGAAGACATATAACTTGGACAAATTTCGGTTTAAGAAGGAAATAGGCAAGATCTGGCTTATCAAAAGGGGTTAACG
>NC_134815.1:41270768-41273268 GCF_046742065.1 Oratosquilla oratoria | reverse complement strand
TCACCCCAAAAAATAAAAGACTTATTCGGATCAGATCACCCAATTACTCAATGATTTTTCCCCGAGCGATCCTAATGTTGCAGAGAGATTACAAGGACGAATGGCTGGTAGGTAATGCAGCGGATGTCACACTGAAACACAGTAAGGAGCAGATATACATTAAACAGCTCACACCTATCACGCAAACGTAATTGTACCAAAAAAAATAAAAGGTCCTAGGTCCTGACTGTCCCCATGTAATTTTTCTTTATTTTTCCGAAAATTCCTCAAAAAACCTGGTTTTCGCAGAGACCCTTTTTCCAGACACAGTGGTAATTTATAATGCTTATGGTAAACCTCTTTTTTTCGTCTTTGCTTAATGCTGACCGTTTCGGTACTTGTCGTATCCTTGCTGCTGAGTTTCTAGGCTTCCGTGGTGCCCAAGACACTAAATGGCATCACTTAGAGGCACCGCTGAAAGAGGAAAAAGACTTTTGCAAATAGAGCTGCTTTAGTTTTGGGGGGCAAGAGGGCATTTGTGCAGACACAAGTTTTGTTTTTAGTCTGCTGAGGACTATTTTTTCCATGTAGGTGTCAGTCAGCCTACTGTACGCTAAAGTTGAACCGCTTTCGTATTTCCTTAGAAAAGTATTCCATTCCAAACATCACACTGTCCGTAGATGCCCATTTCTAACTGCTACATGTTTGTCTGTGTTGTAATAATCTAAATCTAAACTCACGGTAGGTGTGTTTATAAAGCTCTATAAAAGCTGAGATAGATGGATAGCTTAACCACCTTCATGTCAGCAAATGGCGATACGATTTGTCCTCTGGGAAACGAGGTCACTGAAAGCGCGGTCTTTCCCCTGCGCAGGTCAAGGGCGCGGGGCTTCAGGATAACCGCGAGAACTGTTGGAGGTTCTTCATCGACCGAGTTAGGAGGAACCTGAAAATGGTCCTCTGCTTCTCCCCCGTCGGTGCTACGCTTAGGTAAGTCTTCAAGATGGTTTTGGGGACGTAGGGTGCCACGCTCAGGTAAGACTTCCACTGGGTTTTGGGGACGTGGGGTGCCTCACTCAGGTAAGACTTCAAAGGGTTTTGGGGACGTAGGGTGTTACAATCTGGTAAGACTTCAGGTGGGTTTTGGGGACGCAGGGTGCCACGCTCAGGTAAGACTTCCAGTGGGTTTTGGGGACGTGGGGTGCCACGCTCAGGTAAGACTTCCACTGGGATTTGGGGACGTAGGGTGCCACGCTCAGGTAAGACCTCCAATGGGTTTTGGGGACGTGGGGTGACACGGTCAGGTAAGACTTCAAGGGGGTTTTGGGGACGTAGGGTGCCACGCTCAGGTAAGACTTCTAGTGGGTTTTGGGGACGTAGGGTGCCACGCTCTGGTAAGACTTCCAGTGGGTTTTGGGGACGTGGGGGTGCCACGCTCATGTAAGACTTCAAGGGGGTTTTGGGGACGGAAGGTACCACGCTCAAGTAAGAATTTCAGTGGGTTTGGGGGACGTAGGGTGCCACGCTCAGGTAAGACTTCAAGGGGGTTTTGGGGACGGAGGGTGTTACACTCTGGTAAGACTTCAGGTGGGTTTTGGGGACGTAGGGTGCCACGCTCTGGTAAGACTTCCAGTGGGTTTTGGGGACGTAGGGTGCCACTCTCAGGTAAGACTTCCAGAGGGTTTTGGGGACGTAGGGTGCCACGCTCAGGTAAGAATTCCAGTGGGTTTTGGGGACGTGGGGTGCCACGCTCAGGTAAGACTTCCAGTGGGTTTTGGGGACGTGGGGTGCCACGCTCAGGTAAGACTTCCAGTGGGTTTTGGGGACGTGGGGTGCCACGCTCAGGTAAGACTTCCAGTGGGTTTTGGGGACGTGGGGTGCCACGCTCAGGTAAGACTTTCAGTGGGTTTTGGGGACGTAGGGTGCTACACTCAGGTACACTTCAAGGGGGTTTAGGGGACGTAGGGTGTCACACTTAGGTAAGACTTCCAGTGGGTTTTGGGGACGCAGGGTGCCACGCTCAGGTAAGACTTCCAGTGGGTTTATGGGACATGGGGTTTTACACTTAGGTAAGACTTCAGGTAGGTTTTGGGGCCGCAGGGTGCCACGCTCAGGTAAGACTTCAAGTGGGTTTTGGGGATGTGGGGTGCCACGCTCAGGTAAGACTTCAAGGGGGTTTTGGGGACGTAGGGTGTTACACTCTGGTAAGACTTCAGGTGGGTTTAGGGAACACAGAGTACCACGCTCAGGTAAAACTTTAAGTGAGCCTTTTCAAGACGTAGGGTATCACGCTCAAGTAAGACTTCCAGTGGGTCTTTTATGGACGTAGGGTGCCACCCTCAAGTAAGACTTCAAGTGGATTTTGGGGACGTGGAGTGCCACAGAGCGCCAAGGTCACGTAACTTCAACCCTTGTGAGTCTTTTGGAGTTCGTTAAAGACCTAGATGTTTCTAAAGTCCTTAGCTGACGTGAAGTGGGTTTTAGCGATTCAGGACTCAGAGTGGTGATATTAATAATAATA
>NC_134815.1:41260768-41268268 GCF_046742065.1 Oratosquilla oratoria | reverse complement strand
CTGGTATTACGGGCAGGGACGAAATGTCACGTGCGCTAGGGAGCCTCCGGGTTTGTGTTGTGGCGGAATGTGGCGTTTTGTCTCGTAGTTGGACGAGTGGCGTTTTGTCTCGTATTGGCGTTTGTGGTGTTATGTCTCATGTTTTTATTTGTAACGGTTTGTCTCATGCTTGAAAGGGCTCTAAGGTCTTCTGCTTGTACATTTAGGTTTGGGCTCAACTCTTTAATATACAACGCTTCTAAAATTGGGAGGCGTCTATCGTCAGTACATAAATCCAAAATCTCGGTGTTTTTCTCTAGTGTCTCTCTTGCTAGTGTTATGCCGTGGGCTTCTCTTAAGTGATTTTTAGGGGCTCCAGATGTCAGGTGGTATGAGAGGCGACGGGATAACCTCATTGTCGTCATGCCAATATAGGTGGATAGGAGGGCTTCACAGTTCCCTCGTGTACATGTGAACCTATAGATGACATGTGATTTCTGAAGTTCCTTTCTCTCTTGTAGGGGGCTGTTTCTAATAAGAAGGTGGCTAGTTTTCTTATTATAAAACTAAGAAAACTAGCCACCTTCTTATTAGAAACAGCCCCCTACAAGAGAGAAAGGAACTTCAGAAATCACATGTCATCTATAGGTTCACATGTACACGAGGGAACTGTGAAGCCCTCCCATCCACCTATATTGGCATGACGACAATGAGGTTATCCCGTCGCCTCTCATACCACCTGACATCTGGAGCCCCTAAAAATCACTTAAGAGAAGCCCACGGCATAACACTAGCAAGAGAGACACTAGAGAAAAACACCGAGATTTTGGATTTATGTACTGACGATAGACGCCTCCCAATTTTAGAAGCGTTGTATATTAAAGAGTTGAGCCCAAACCTAAATGTACAAGCAGAAGACCTTAGAGCCCTTTCAAGCATGAGACAAACCGTTACAAATAAAAACATGAGACATAACACCACAAACGCCAATACGAGACAAAACGCCACTCGTCCAACTACGAGACAAAACGCCACATTCCGCCACAACACAAACCCGGAGGCTTCCTAGCGCACGTGACATTTCGTCCCTGCCCGTAATACCAGGTGACCTCCCCCAGTGATTAGCAAGTATAGGAACTCTAGTATAAAACTTAGATCTTTACTAGAATCTTCGGATTAATTCTTATCCCTATAGCTACTGAAGAAGGGTCTTGAACCCGAAATCGCGATCTAGCTAATATGACTACATACAGCCAAGTCATAAATTTCCTTCCTAAGGAAAACAAATCCTTAATAAGGTATATGGAAAATACCATTAAGAAAATTATTAATGCACAACTAGCCATCACTTTTAATGAAACATATATATATATATATATATATATATTTGTGTATGTGTGATGAGTGTGCGTGTGTGTTAACATGTGTGTATGGACTGGACTTGACAGTTCTTCGTCTGTATTGTTGAACAGGTGGACGACCTGAAGGCCAAGCTGGCGTCTCAGGAGGTCGAGCTCCAGAAGAAGAACGATGAGGCCGACAAGCTCATCCGCATCGTCGAGGCCGAGACGGAGAAGGTGAGCCACAGCCATGTTCATTAAGGGGTTATCAAACTGGGCTATTTTTCCTCCGACACCTTACCTCCAACCTCCGTTTTAATAATAGAATATGACTTCGCTTACCTAAGTCTAGACTTCTGTAAGGACATTTCATTAGTATGTGGATGAATGGTTTAGACAGATGAGAGTGTGGGTGGAGGAAGAATAAGCGGAGATGGGTTGGAACTCCTTTATTGCTTATACGTTTAAGCAATAAAGGAGTTCCAGCCCATCTTCGCTTATTCTTCCTTCACCCACACTATCATTAGTATGTCTAACATTTGTATAGATTTATAATTTCTTAGTTCATCATTCAGCTTTGCTACATTCGTATATGACGGAAAGATAATCTTATATTTGAAGATTTGAAAAATAAAATATTGTGACCAAAGTCGTTTTTACTCACATAAACTCTCAGCTGTCGGGGCTGGCGAAACACGTGGAAGCCCCTTAAAAACCTTCTTCCGGTGCACTATAGTTGCTCAGTTGTAAAGAATATTCTAATATTTACGGAAACTCATCTACCATACGCCAAGGTCATGGAAGGAGTTGGCAAAGCTCTGACGCAAGTTATGATTGTGATCCCTTTTAAGGTATCACTGACCCTTTTTTCTTTTTTCTTTCTTCATTTCTTTCTTTCTGTGTGAGTGTGCGTTCTCATGTCCCTCTACTTCTGCCCCTTGTTAGGTTTCTTCTTTCTTTTTCTCTAATTGTTCAAGCTTTTAGTGTCTGTGTCATTTCCTTTTCACGTGTTTCGTTTAGATTTATGATAATATTTTCATCAGGATTTAGGAAGTAAAGTGTTGGAATTGATCCGACTCTCCCCTTTCTAGTTATCCTAGTTGGGTTTCTTGAACCACTAGATTCTAGGGCAGTGGTTCCCAAACTTTTGAAAGCTGCGGGCCACTTCCCTCGTTGTAAATACAATGCGGGCGTCAAAGAAAACAAATGAGAAAAGAAAATATAATAAAGGAATAAACAAATAAATAACAAGATATAAAACAACTAGAAAAATAAATAACAATAATGAATATAACAAAATAATAAATAATGATACATACATACAGTACATACATACATACATACATATACCAAAGGCTTTTTCCCTTACAAGGGAGGTAGCCAAAAAACAATTACATTAAATCCACTTCTACCCATTCCATCCCCACATACTCCACTCCCATTCACCGTCCACCCTCCCTCTTATCTTGGCTTCTCCTGGATGACGGGTCATCCCTGCATCTTGCCCACTGCCCTGGGTCAGAAGCAGTGTCGCAAGACATAGCACATCCACAGCAAGGCTGCTTCATTTAATCGGCGACACCACCTCGCCATCCTCTCATGTAGAAAAAGAGAAGACGGGGAGAATTCCCTTCGAGCTGCGTCAAAAGATTATTCACGCATACTCTCTCACCCATCATCCCCAACCCATTTCCTTTCATGCATCACAGCATCATCCATACACAACCGTTCTCCATTCACCCCTATCTCCTGTCCTCTCCCGTCCTTCCTCAACAGACATTCCCCTCTTTCCCAATACCACTTTTACCCCATCCATTCATTTCATCCTTGGTCGCCCCCTCATACTCACTCCTTCCACCTCTGCCTTCCACATCTCTTTTATTAATCTTTCTTCACTCATTCTTTCCATGTGTCCAAATTATTCCAACACTCTTTCATCAAATTTATCTCCCAACTCCCTTTCCACCCCTGCTCTCCTCTTCACCTCTTCGTTTCTCACTCTATCCAGCCTTGTAACCCCTATCATACTTCTCAGGCACCTCATTTCAAACGCATTCAAAATCCTCCTCTCTTCCTCTCTTATGTTCCATGTTTCTACCCCATACAGTGCTGTCGGCACAATCACTCCTTCATACAATCTCCTCTTAGCATCTATTCCCAAATGTCTATTTCTCATTACACATTTTAATCCCCCAAGGCATTTACTTGTTTCTCTCAATCTACATTCTACCTCCACTCCCACTCCTCCCTTTCCCGCCACATTCGCACCCAAATATCTAAAACTATCCACTCCCTCCAGTCTCTCTCCCTTAATACTCACTTCCAGTCTGCTGCCACTTTCTCCCCTTGTACATCTCATCACCTTACTTTTACCCACATTTATCTTCAACTTCTTTCTTTCGCAAACCTTCCCAAACTCTGTCACTAACTTTTTCAATCCCTCCTCTGATCCTGCTACAAGCGCATTGTTGTAAGTAAACAACAACTGGCTTTTCTCCCACTTTTCTCCATTTTCTTTAACCATCTACATTCCCCGACTCATTACCTTGGCATTTACCTGTCGCACTACCCCATCCATATATAAACTGAACAGCAAAAGCGACATAACACATCCCTGACGAAGTCCCACATTTGCCTCAAACCATTCATTCTCTCCATTTCTGATTTTAACACAAGCTCTACTACTTTCGTAAAAAATTATATCTACAATACCTCCCACAGTGCCATCCTGTCTATCCTGTCATAAGCCTTTTCCAAATCCATAAAGCCCCCCCTAAAAATAAATCCTTACCGTTTCCTAAAGCTTTTTCACATATCTACCTTACCACAAAAATCTGATCTACACAACCCCTACCTGTCCTAAACCCACACTGTTCCTCACTAATTTCTCCCTCTGTTCCTCTCCTAATCCTCTCAATCAAGACCCTCCCATAAGCCTTCCCAACTACACTTAACAAACTGATCCCTCTGAAACTACTACACTCACACTTATCCCCTTTTCCCTTGTAAAGTGGAACTATACAGGCACTCCTCCAGTCCTCCGGCACTCTACCCTCTCTTAAAAGAAACACTAAATAACCTCACCAGCCAGTCCACCATCACTGTACCTCCTTTTTTTTTTTAGACATTCTGCATGACACCCATCCAACCCAGGTGCCTTTCCTGCTCTCATAATGATGGGTATAGATATAAGATAAACAAAAT
This sequence comes from Oratosquilla oratoria, assembly GCF_046742065.1. Classification (NCBI taxonomy): domain Eukaryota; kingdom Metazoa; phylum Arthropoda; class Malacostraca; order Stomatopoda; family Squillidae; genus Oratosquilla; species Oratosquilla oratoria. Next base: position 41,263,745 of record NC_134815.1, on the reverse strand, counting down.
AATCAATAATAATAGTGAATATAACGAAATAATAAGATTTTATATAAATATGAATAGAATAATAATGGTAGTATAACAGAATGATAACTAATGATAAATATAAATATGAAATGAAATAACAAACAGTAACGAAATAATAAATTGATACACAGTTATAGATATGATAGTATAATAAATAATATCATATATAAATACAGAATAAATGAAATAATAAATAGTAATAAACATAATGAAATAAATAATTATAATTATAAACATAATAATGAATAAAGATAATAAACATATTGAAATAATAAATTATAATAATATGTACAACACAATAAAAGGTAATAATGAATATATCAAAATAATAAATAACAATAATAGATATAATAACATAAAAGATGGTAAAAGAATATGATGAACCCTCGCGAGCGCCATGGCACCGGCGAGCTACAGTTTGGAACCACTGTTTCTAGGGAATAAAATCACTTGACGAAAGACAGACAGAACATACATACAAGTAAGTTACTCAAAGGCAACGTCACTTATGGCACCGCCCGGCCACTTTCGTTGGTTTCCTGGAGGCCGTGGGTCTTGTGCAAGAGAGACCAGGGCCAACGGATATGATAAACATAAGAACGGAGGGGATTGCGGGAGACGACAAGGCCTCGGGCATAAGGCAGTTCCATTACCACCTGTCATCCCTATCCACAAAGTTATCTAATCTTCTCTTAAAACAATTAATAGATTCAGCGTTCGCTACATGGTTAATAAGTCTACTCTATTCGTTAACCACTCTTGGTAAATCAGTTCTTGGCTATTTCCAGGTGTCCAAAGAGAACGAGGTGGCTATGGACGAGAAGAGGAAGGTGGCTCTCATCGAGGTGGAGGTGGCTAAGAGGAGGAAGGACTGCGAGGAGGACCTGGTCAAGGCTGAGCCGGCTCTCATCGCAGCCCGAGAGGCGCTCAACACGCTTAACAAGGTTTAAGTTTGTATTTGTACTTTGTCTGAATTTAACTGATCCATAAGCCCCACCTACCGTACCCTTTCTGGCAACATGATTGGCTGGAAGTCGAGCAGAGAGAACTGTATTCATGTCCCTTTACCCTCATCATGCACAGTGAAGGCAAAACTATCTTCCCAGGTTTGTCCGAAGATATATTAAATATGGCGAAGCATTATGAGAATCGGCTGAGAGCAACCGTGTTTTTTATACGTTTCTAGTCGATTCTCATAGTGTTTGTCTATTTTTAATTAATTTTCAGACAAACCTGGGAAGAAAGTTTTGTTTTTCACTGTACCAATCATAAAATCTGGGGAAGATACGGCGAACGGCGCTAATACATACATGACTAACTTACCCATTTCAACATAATGATTTAATAACATAATGATAATAGCATCACATAACTTATGCAGTGACTTAAGTTTCTAACTACAAGTATATACACACCTAAAATAATTCTTATTTTACTGGCTGATAAGTCAACATTGCTATCCATATCAGTATCAATGCGTATAATATATCAATGCTAATATCAACATCAATAGGGAAATCTGTGCACTGTTAGCGTAATCGGGTGTGTGCTGGTCTCGCATTCGCTTAGTTGCAGGTTCGAATCCCGCACTTTTCTCTGATCTCCATCAGTGACCATTAAAATTACCTTCCCCAATAGTCCCCTAAGAGCATAGGGCAAAGGTAACGGCTTTGACCGCAGCTAAACGCTTCCTGGCGTAGACTCCTCACATTTTAGGGAAATCTGTGTTGTTACTGAAATTACGGTAAGAATCTGTACGAAAAAGACTTCGGATCCGGTGGTCTCGAAGTCTGAAAAAAAAAGTCGAGTGACCAGGAATCGAACTCCGTTCCAGGCTAACCTGACGGAGTTGAAGTCGTTCGGGTCTCCACCCTCGGGCGTCTCAAGCGTGACGGCGGCTGTGATGGTTCTCCTGGCGCCCAACGGGAAGATTCCAAAGGACCGTTCCTGGAAGACCGCTAAGGTAAGTCACGGTCGCGCCGCATGGTTCTGTCTATGTGAGGACCATTCCTGGAAGAACTCCAAGGTATAGCTAGATTCCAAAGGTCGTCAACAGTCTCGTGGTATGCTGATTTGGAGATGGATGTCAGCGCACAAGGTTTCTGCCTTTTTGTAACATTTGTTCCAACATTTACTAGGCAGTCTTCTGGTAACCTCAATTGGTAATGGATGTCAGCACAAGAGGTTTCCGTATTTTCGCAATGTGTGTGCGAAGAGGACCGTCTGTTTAATATCTGGCCGTCCCACAGGTTATGATGGCTAAAGTGGATCAGTTCCTCGATCAGCTGATCAACTACAACAAGGAGGACATCCACCCTGACGTCATCAAGGCCATCCAGCCTTATCTGGAAAACCCGCAGTTCAATCCGGACTTCATCCGCTCCAAGTCGGTTGCAGCCGCTGGTGAGTACTGTACATTTACACCAGGAGACACTTAGATGTTGCCAGTCTTCATAATTATACATTCTTGGGCGTTATACATTACCAGAATAAAATCACTGAACCAGAACTCAGCCATTTCCCTTCCCTGATGACGAAATAATAACAACAATACCACTACCTCCACCACCACCACTAACAAAATAATCTCCTAAAAATAATGAAAAAATACGCCAAAAATTAACATACTTTTTACGCATTTTCCTGTCTGCATCATCTGCTAACACTAATTATCTCAATCAGTTTTTGCACAAAAAGTACAAACAATAAGGGAATATTTACATCTACTCTTGTCTTCCAGACTATTTTTGCTAGTCTTTCTTCATTTATTCTTTCCATGTGCCTAAACACCATCCACGTATTCTTTCATCTACCCTATCTGACATGCCTTTCCACGACCGCTTTTCTCCTCTCTTTCTCATTCTTACTTAACCACCAACACCACCAACACCCCCATCCCCATCACCAAACTTCTCGTACCAAGTTCCTCTTCCTCTCAGGTCTGTGTTCGTGGGTG
>NC_134815.1:41253268-41255768 GCF_046742065.1 Oratosquilla oratoria | reverse complement strand
TGTAGGGAGTGGAGCTTGTCGCGGCTCGTGGGAGGGAGGGGAGGGGTGAATCTACGAGGAAGACCGAGCCGACGCTGATCCAATTCATCAACAAAGTGGGAAAGGGAGTTGGAGATTTAGTAGCAGAGAAAGGCAGAAAGACGGGAAACTTTAGCTCTGGTAAATAGGGTTGGAGGCAATATATCTACAGCGGTGAGATCTTAGTCCGGGACGCGGGAAGCGGCATTTTTTTCTTATTCTGATTGACTTTCCGAGAGGTTTAGGGTATTGGCTTAGCGAAATGTTGGGATCCTGTCCTAGGTGGTGTTAATGGAAGCCTAGTCTTTGGGAGGATATAAACTGTATTTTGTATTTCTGGTTTTGATATATTTCTTCTGTAGTTCCTGGAGTTAATTCTTATTTCTTTATTATTAGTTATTATTATCATTATTATTGTTATTATTATTATTACTATTATCATTATTATTATTATTACTATTATTATCATTATTATCATTATTATTATTATTATTATTATTATTATTATTAAAATTATTACTATTACTATTATCATTATCATTATTATTATTATTATCATCATTATTATTATTATCATTATTATCATCATCACCATCATTATCATCATCATCATCATCATCATCATTATTACTATTATTATTATCATAATCATTATTATTATTATTATTATTATTGTCATTATTATTATTATTATTATTATTATTATTATCATTATTATTACTATTCGTATCATTATATTATTATTATTATCATTATTATTATTATTATTATTATTATTATTATTATTATTATCATTATAATTATTATCATAATTATTATTGTTATTACTATTACTATTATTATTGTTATTATTACTATTATTATCATTATTATTATTATTATTATTATTTATATTATCATTATCATTATTATTATTATCATTATTATTATTACCATTATTATCATTATCAATATTACTATCACCATTGTTAATGTGTAGCATTGAAGATATCCTGCGTCCCGTCCGTCGTTAAAATAACGTCTCGCGTTCTGTGTCGTTGTCTTTTCTTTCTTCAACCTTTATCCGTCGCCTTCTTCTTCTCTCTTTCGTCTCCGGTGCTTCATTAGTCTCGTTCTCCCCTCGCCTACAATTCCATTACGTTTCAATAACTATAATCAATTAGAGGAACCCTAGTTTGCTCACGCTTCATTTGTTTTTTCTCTTGATGTCCAGCCGCTTTTATTTCTCCACCCCCACCCTCCTTTTTAAATCGTTTTATTTTATCTATTAATCAATTAATTTGTTTATTCTATTTTTATTAACTTATCTATTTTGTTTACTTATTTATCTATTATTATTTTATTCATTTATTATTATTATCATTATTATTATTATTTTTTTTTTTGCAAATGTAGTTTCGTGTAGAAATTTGCAACTCTGTTGTAGTCTGTTGCAAACTCCATCTTGCGTGAATATCATCGATGGTTGTGTACTGCCTTTTGTTGCCGCTATCTAGCGATTTTTGATTTGGGGAACAACATGGCGCCAACGAGGTAGAACCGTAGAGGTGGTTCACAAGAACTCTTCTTTTGAGTTAAAAAAAAAAGTGACTCTGGTCCGTATCGGTGCCATTACTCGTATAGTCCGTTTAAGACGTTCAAACAACTTTATTCAGCTGTAGGGGGAGCTCTGGATCCAACTGGGTTAAAATCTTCACAACGGTGACTGTTACTAAGCTTAAATAAAACCATCTAACGTTAGCCAGAATCAAACCTATAAATGATGTTACCATAGCAATGGCATTATACTTAATTCTCTCTCTCACACCCTCTTTTTAATTTAATTTAATTTAATTATTTATATATATCTTTAATCTGACCTAACTCCCGTGTGAGTACGACTACACTCCCTCCCATACCCTCCTTCTCATGCTCTTTTGCATGCTCCTCCCCCTTTCCCCCCTTTTAAGCTCACTCTCACACTCCTCCCCTTATGCTCTTTTCCATGCTCCTCCCTTCTCTTCTGCTCTTTTTCATTCTCCTCCCCTCGTATGCTCTTTCTCATTCTCCTCCCTCTCATTGTCCTCCCGCTCTTATGCTCTTTCTCATTCTCCTCCTCCCTCTCCTTCTCCTCCCCCTCTTATGCTCTTTCTTATGTTCCTCTCCCTCTCATTGTCCTCCTCTTTCTCATTATCCTCCTCTTTTTCATACTTCTCCTCCCTCTCATTGTCCTCCACCCTCCTATGCTCTTTCTCGTGTTTCTGCCTCTCGCTGTCATCACCACTCTTATGCTCTTTCCCATGCTTCTCCTCCCTCTCATGCTTTTAGCTCCCCTTATGCTCTTTCTCATGCTCCTCCTCCCTCTCATACCTCTAGCTCCTCTAAAGCTCTTTCTCATGCTCCTCCTCCCTATCATGCTTCTAACTCCTCTTATGCTCTTTCTCATGCTCCTCCTCCCTCTCATGCTTCTGACTCATCTTATGCTCTTTCTCATGCCCCTCCT
>NC_134815.1:41243268-41248268 GCF_046742065.1 Oratosquilla oratoria | reverse complement strand
ATATATATATATATATATATATATATGTATGTATATGTATATATATATATATGTGCAAGCAATCACATCACCATGATACAAAAATGCAAAATAACCAAAGGAGAAAGGAAACTTGTAGACAGTAAGTACTTTCGTATATTACATCTTCAGTCTAAATGGCAGAGATACAGAGTAGGGTTTAATAACCCAAATGGTCACCGAGATCTTTCCGCCAGATTGACCCTTATGTGTTGGTCAGGTCGGTAGGAATAAGGTCATCCCCCCTCCTCACATTGTATTGTTTCCCCCCTTCGCCCCCTATGGTTCCCACATGATACTTATAATTAAACCCAACCCTATATCTCTGTCATTTAGTCTGAAGATGTAATATACGAAAGTACTTACTGTCTACTAGTTTCCTTTCTCCTGTGGTTATTTTGCATATATATATATATACATACATACATATATATATATATATATTATATATATATATATATATATATGTATATATATATATGTATATACATACATACATATATATGTATATATATATATGTATATGTATACATATATATATATATATATACCATTGCGATCAATAAGTAATGACAAAATGACAGGAGAGACGCTATTTATTTTCATGACCTTACAAAACTTTGTCTCCTTCAAAATAATTGCCTCTCGCATCTACACACTTCTGCATGCGTCTCTCCCAATCCTGGAAGACATCCTCAAAGTCCTTTTTCAGTAGTCCCTTCAGGTAACTTTCCGATGCCTCTTTCAGCTCCTCTGTTGACTGGAATCTGGTTCCCCTGAGGCTGTCTTTCATGCGTGGGAACAGGAAGAAGTCGCAAGGGGCTAGGTCAGGGCTGTAGGGTGGGTGTTGTACCACTTTCATTCCCCCGTCAGCCATTCAGGTGGTCACCAGCGTTGACTTGTGGCATGGGACATTGTCCTGGTGGAACCACCACTGACCACTCCTCCACTGCTGAGGCCTCTTCTTCCTAATCTTCTCCCTGAACCTTTTCAGAAAAGTAAGATAATATTCCTTATTGACGGTTTGGCCCTGAGGAACCCATTCAACGTGAATGAGCCCCTAGGAGTCAAAGAAAGGAAGGACCATGGCCTTCTCTTGCGACCTGTTCATTTTTGCCTTTTTTTCGGTCTGGGGAGTTCGCGTGCTTCCACTGAGCACTCTGACGTTTGCTCTCAGGGTCGTAGGTGAACACCCAACTCTCGTCGCAAGTCACTACCTTATTCAGGAAACCTGAATCAGCCTCTATCATTTCGAGAATGTCAGTGCAACATTCCACACGAAACTGCCTCTGGTCGTCGGAGTGGATCTTTGGCACGAACTTGCCACAGACTTTGTGGAGATTCAGATCTTCGGTCAGAATTGTCTCTACTGTGCCAATACTAATACCAACAGCTTCAGATATCATCCTCACAGATATTCGACGGTCTTGCATCACTAACCTTTGCACTTTCTCAATTTTTTTTGTAGAACGGAACATAATTGAGTCATGTCACATTAAAAATAGTTTTGAAAATAATATGAATTTAAGCTTGGGTTTGTATAAATTAGATAATTTTATTATTAAAAAGATTGTAAATAATTCTTCTGGAATCGGGTAACATTGGACCTTTCCTAGTTCCTCTACTACCATGTACATATTGTGACCTTTGGTAATTTTTTGTACCCTTTGTACCCTGATGATGTCTTGAATAGACGAAAACGTTCGGTATTCATTTATTTTATTTTCCAAGTGGTTTCTGCAAATATATATATATATATATATATATATATATATATATATATATATATATATATATATATATATATATATATATACATATGTGTGTGTGTGTGTGTGTGTGTGTGTGTGTGTGTGTGTGTGTGTGTGTGTGTGTGTGTGTGTGTGTGTGTGAGTTCATCCACGCGCGTGTGTATGTGGGTGCCGCCGCGTGTGAGTAGGTGGAATAATACATGTAAATATTCAACTTTGCATATACATACTCGTGTACGTACCCTGAATTTCGATGGGATGCTGGTTTCCATACAGCCTACCACAAGAAACCTATCCGAACAAAATTACGAACGTACTGAATATGTAGATTTCCATTTCCTTTGTGTCATATCCCAGCACACACCAATTTCTTGCTGACACAAAAGAAGTGTCGACCACAAAAAAGTGGATGATCGCATCTGTTTCTCCCGCACGCTGGCCACAATTTGTGGAGACACGCTCCCTGTACCCATGTGGTTAGTCTATCTTTAACCCTGTCAGGACTTTATACGACCTTATTTGGTCCTACACTTGACTAGATTTGGTGTGTCAAGGAATCTGACCTTGTAATCATTCACATATAAATGTATTCATTCATAATTACACTTATGAATACATTGCCAAGTAATGTTGTAACACATTAGTAAATTGGATTGATTGGATTAAGAAAATAAAGGAAATAACGATTTTCGTATATTTCGATCACTGGCTGTGATCCTCTTCAGCGGAAAGTGGACCACAGCCAGTGATCGAAATATACGGAAATCGTTATCTCATTTCTTTTCTTAATCCAATCAACAGTGGGTTTTCAGTTTATGAATACATACATATTGTACTACAAACAATACTTCCGATCATAAATCTCACCTTTACAACCTCTAAGATTTTATCTCCTCATATGGAATATTATCCCTAAGGATAAAAGTGCTGATTATTGCCGAATGAATACTAATACTCACTCTTTCTCCTCGACAGTTGCAAGGGATTAAGTGGATCAAGGCTCGATACGGCGAGCACCTGGTCGTCCTTCGGCTGAACCAGAAGAACTGCCTGGACGCCCTCGAGTCCTCCATCACTCGAGGCCAGACGGTGCTCCTCGAGAATCTCCCGGAGAACCTGGACCCGGTCCTCGACCCCCTCATCGGCAAGAACCTCATCAAGAAGGGCAAGTAAGTGAAAAGAGGTCTTCTCTCTCTCTTTCTCTCTCTCTCTCTCTCTCTCTCTCTCTCTCTCTCTCTCTCTCTCTCTCTCTCTCTCTTTCTCTCTCTCTCCCTCTCTCTCTCTCTCGAAGGGCAAGTAAGCGCGAGGAGGTCTTCTGTCTTGCTTCGTCTTCCTCTTCTCTTATTCCCTCTTGCCACAAAAGTTCTCTCTCTCTCTCTCTCTCTCTCTCTCTCTCTCTCTCTCTCTCTCTCTCTCTCTCTCTCTTTTTTTTTCTCTCTCTCTTGCTACCTGTGTTTATGGATGTATAGTAAATACTCAACAACGAAAATATGCTTTCCAACATATCATGGGTCAGATTTGAATGTCCTCAATTACATTTCCCACTTCGCACTACCTAATAGTTCTTTTACGCTCTTCCTCCTCCTCCTCCTCTTCCTCCCTTATTCCTCCTTCTCATCCTCCCCTTCCTGCTCTTGCTCCTCCCCTTATTCCTCCTCTTCCCCTTATTCCTACTCCTCCTCCTCCTTCTCCTCCTCGCAGGGCCCTCAAGATCGGCGACAAGGAGATTGAGTACCACCCGAAGTTCCAGCTCATCCTCCACACAAAGCTGGCCAACCCGCACTACAAGCCCGAGCTGCAAGCGCAGTGCACCCTCATCAACTTCACCGTCACGCGCGACGGCCTCGAGGACCAGCTCCTGGCCGAAGTCGTCAAGGTCGAGCGCCCAGACCTCGAGGAGCTCAAGGTGAGGATGAAGAGGATAAAGAGATGGAGGGGGAGGAGAAGGAGGAGGAGGGGAAGGAGGAGAAGGAGGAGAGGAAGGAGAAATGGGAGTAGTAGGTAGTAAACGTGATGAGCAAAACCCTTTAGAGAGGGTGACGGAGGTGGGGGTGGGGGACTAGATTTTGAGGATCTCAAGACAGCGGAAAGGGGGAGACGGAAGACGAGAAGTGAAAGTGGGGGAGGTGGAAAAAAGAGGGTGGTGGTGTGAGGTGTGGTGAGGTGTGGGGGTGAGGGGAGGGGGAGAGGAAGACGCAGGTCATGTGGTTCGGCAGACGGGCGGAACTTTGGTGGGATTTGTCACAGGTAAGCCGGACAAGGAGGATAAGGAGGAGGAGGAGGAGGAGGAGGAGGAGGAGGAGGAAGAGGGGGATGATAGGATGGGGAGGTGGAGGAAGAGGAGGAGGAAAAGAGGGGGAAAGTAAAGAGAGAGGGATGTAAAGAAGAGAAAGGAGGAGGAAGAGGAGGAGATGGAGGAAGAGGAGTAGGAGAACGGGAATGAGGAGGAAAAGGAGAAGGAGGAAGGGGAGAAGGAGGAATAGAAGAAGAAAGAGGAGAACATAAGAATGAAAGAGACTACAAGAGTAAATAAGACCTATACTAGGCAGTTCCATGTCCATTACTACCTGTCATTCCCATCCATAAAGTTGTCTAATCGCTTCTTAAAACAACTGATAGTTTCCTTCTTACATCTAAAATAGTCCAGGAGGAGGAAGAAAGGTTGGAAGAGGATGAGAAGAAAGAGGAGGAGGAGGAGAAGGACGGGGAGAGGGAGGGAAGGAGGAGGAAAAGAACGTAAAGAGGGGGAAACAGAAGCAGAAGAGTTGGAAGAGGAGGAAGAGGACAGGAAAGGTAGGAGGTGAAGGAGAAGGATATGAAGGAGAGAAAGGAAGAAGAGGAGGAGGTGGAGGAGCAGGAAGAAAAGGAGGTGGAGGAGGAGGAGACGGAGAAGAGGAAGGCGGAAGTCTTGTCGGGTTAGAGTCTCGACGTGGAGGGTACAGAGACGAAGATGGAGGAGCGAGTGGGCGGGTGGGCGGGAGGGAGTGACGTGAGGTCGGGGTGAGGAAGAAGAAGAAGAAAAAACTACAATCACACTTTAGTCGCGGCGAAGGTGGAGGCGGCTGTTGTGGTGGAGGAAGTGGAGGTGGAGGTGGAGGAAGTGGTGAAGGAGGTGGTGGTGGAGGTAGAGGAAGTGGAGGAGGAGGTGGTGGTGGAGGTAGAGGAAGTGGAGGAGGAGGAGGTGGTGGACAAAGTGTTAATGATGGTGGAGGTGGTTACTGGTGGTGAAGG
>NC_134815.1:41233268-41238268 GCF_046742065.1 Oratosquilla oratoria | reverse complement strand
GGTGGTCTCTCCCAGTGGGCGAAGCGATGGGGTTCGTTGGTCGCTTAGCACTTAGTCTTTTGCTAGATGGCAAGACCCGTAGGTCTTCCACCTGGATGTTGATTGATGGCTGCTTTGCTTGAATGTAGAGTGCTTCAAGGAGTAGCAACCTTCGTGGATCTCTTTCTCTGTCAATGATTGTTGTGTTGTGGTCCAGATCTTTTCTTGTTAGTGGTCTGTTGAGTTTGGTAGTATGGTGGGACTTTATGGATCCGTTACTCAAATGGCATGTCAGGCGTCTTGTAAGCTTAGTGGTTGTCATACCAATGTAAGAATGAGGTCCACACTCCTCACTATTGCAGCTATATTGGTATACAACATGGTCTTCTTGTAACTCTGTTTTCGTTGTGTTGGGGCGATTACGTATCATTAGTTGGGATGTCTTCTTTGTCTTGTAATATATGATGATCTGGATGTGTTTTGCTGGGTCGGTGGGTAGTACATTCTTGTGAATAATGTCCTTTATGATCTTCTCGTCTGCTTTGTATTCTGTGGACATATGGCTTTTGTAGTAGATTTTTATAGGTTTCTTTTCGCTTGTGGTGTTTCTGTCTTCGTCGGTGTACCATTTGTTTAAATGTGTTTGTATTGCTTGTGATACATCTGAGTTTGCGTATCCATTGTTGATAAGTACTTGTGTGATTCTCTCCAGTTCTTGGTGGGTTTGTGTCCAGGTGGAGCAATGCGAGAGGGCCCTTCTAACGTAAGCGCCGATGGTGGATTGTAGGTAGCGCTTCGGGCACTCGCTATTTCCGTTTAAGCAGAGTCCAGTGCTTGTCGGTTTGGTGTATACTGTAGTTACGAAGCCTGTATTTCGAGCGGTGACGAGGACATCAAGGAAGGGGAGGCATCCATTATTTTCTTCCTCGTAAGTAAAATTGAGGTCTGAGGCTGCGATGAATCGATTCCTCAGGGCTTGTAGTTCATCGATATCTTTTAATTGTACGAAGATATCATCCACGTATCTACAGTATAATGAGGGTCGAGCTGTTGCGAGGACCTCGGTTTCAATGGTACCCATATAAAAGTTGGCAAATAAGACACCGAGAGGGCTTCCCATTGCTACACCGTCGATCTGATTGTAAAGCTGTCCACTGGGAGAGGTGAAGGGGGCCTCTTTTGTACAAATTTCGAGTAGTTTTTTCAAGGTGTTTTCTGGGATGTCAAGAGGCTTTGTGCCATTGCTGTGGTACACTCGTTTTAAGATGAAATCGATGGTCTTATTTATTGGGACGTGGGTAAAGAGACTTTCCACATCCAAACAAAAGCTCCAACTGACCTTAAAAAAGAGATTAACATCAAAACTACAAGCAATCTACGATCAACACCGCAAAGGAGTGGAAAGCGGTATGGTGAAAAAAACTAACCAAGCTATATGGGGGGTAACATAAAACTTCCCCGGCCTCCAGCGGGCTATGTGAATCTCACCAACTACGTCCCCACAAAAAGATCAAGAAGAACTGTTAAATATGGGACTCAACTGCCACTTCCTCTCGAAGCCACAACCACACCGAAAGCGACTTGAGATAGAAGTCCTCCTCGATGATATTCAACAACTTGAACGTACTGGACAAGTTAGCACTAACCCAGATCTTCAACCATCCCTTCATGCTGAAGCTGGAAAAACCCGAGGAACTTACCATAGTAAGCTGATTAATAAATACCATCACATCGCCGCAAAGCAACTACGCGAGAACCCAGACATTACCATCAGACGGGCTGATAAGACCGCCGCCTATGTTATCATCAGCAAAGAAGAGTATCTCCAAAAGATGAACACCATATTCAATGACACCACCAAATTCATGAAGATAACACGCAACCCAACCGAGGCCATTAAAAAGAAACTGAACAAACCTCATCTCAAGTATCCACGCAAAAGCCGGAAGCCAAAGATTCCCGAAGCTCACTGGCGAGTACACACCAGGATATGCCTTTGGCAACATCAAGACACACAAAGAAGGCAATCCCATAAGACCCATCATTTCACAAATACCTACCGCCACATATCCCATAGCAAAGAAACTAAATGAGCTTCTCACTCCTTACGTCCCAAGCACATACACACTTACTTCAGCCTCTGATTTCCTGGAAATCTTAAGGGATGCTCCTCCAGTAGAAAATGCCTCCATCGCATCGCTGGATGTGGAAAGTCTCTTTACCCACGTCCCAATAAATACGACCATCGATTTCATCTTAAAACGAGTGTACCACAGCAATGGCACAAAGCCTCTTGACATTCCAGAAAACACCTTGAAAAAACTACTCGAAATTTGTACAAAAGAGGCCCCCTTCTCCTCTCCCAGTGGGCAGCTTTACAAACAGATCGACGGTGTAGCAATGGGAAGCCCTCTCGGTGTCTTATTTGCCAACTTTTACATGGGTACCATTGAAACCGAGGTCCTCGCAACAGCTCGACCCTCATTATACTGTAGATACGTGGATGATATCTTCGTACAATTAAAAGATATCGATGAACTACAAGCCCTGAGGAATCGATTCATCGCAGCCTCAGACCTCAATTTTACTTACGAGGAAGAAAATAATGGATGCCTCCCCTTCCTTGATGTCCTCGTCACCGCTCGAAATACAGGCTTCGTAACTACAGTATACACCAAACCGACAAGCACTGGACTCTGCTTAAACGGAAATAGCGAGTGCCCGAAGCGCTACCTACAATCCACCATCGGCGCTTACGTTAGAAGGGCCCTCTCGCATTGCTCCACCTGGACACAAACCCACCAAGAACTGGAGAGAATCACACAAGTACTTATCAACAATGGAACAGAAAACTCAGATGTATCACAAGCAATACAAACACATTTAAACAAATGGTACACCGACGAAGACAGAAACACCACAAGCGAAAAGAAACCTATAAAAATCTACTACAAAAGCCATATGTCCACAGAATACAAAGCAGACGAGAAGATCATAAAGGACATTATTCACAAGAATGTACTACCCACCGACCCAGCAAAACACATCCAGATCATCATATATTACAAGACAAAGAAGACATCCCAACTAATGATACGTAATCGCCCCAACACAACGAAAACAGAGTTACAAGAAGACCATGTTGTATACCAATATAGCTGCAATAGTGAGGAGTGTGGACCTCATTCTTACATTGGTATGACAACCACTAAGCTTACAAGACGCCTGACATGCCATTTGAGTAACGGATCCATAAAGTCCCACCATACTACCAAACTCAACAGACCACTAACAAGAAAAGATCTGGACCACAACACAACAATCATTGACAGAGAAAGAGATCCACGAAGGTTGCTACTCCTTGAAGCACTCTACATTCAAGCAAAGCAGCCATCAATCAACATCCAGGTGGAAGACCTACGGGTCTTGCCATCTAGCAAAAGACTAAGTGCTAAGCGACCAACGAACCCCATCGCTTCGCCCACTGGGAGAGACCACCCCCTCGAGTGAAAACAACGCACGCTCATTGGCTACCATCCACCAATGAGCATCCAACTTTTCCTCGACACAGTGTCCATGATCCGTACATCCCATATATAACCTACACAGAAAACTTGACACATCATATCGCCCTGGAAGATGGAACAAGAGAGTTCCGAAACGTCGGCCAATATAAGAGATCTCCTAAACAGACTTACAGAAAATGATAAGTCAACTATTCGTCGTATAGAGACTATACGCAAGAAGATAATCAAAAATGAATCTTCAATAGCATTTAACCTCGTCTGCCTGCAAGAAAATATATGTATATATATATATATATATATACATATATACACATATATATATATATATGTCCAATTACCATAACAGGCACCACATACACACCCACCAAAATTAAACAGAAAACGTTTAAAAAACGTTTTGTTCGGTGCGATTAATAGCCTCCTGCCACAGCCAATGTCGGGCGACGCGCATCTTACCTGGCATCATATTTGCGTTAACGCGTTGCTAGGTACGGTTAATAAAATAATCAGCCTCGTTCTTTGCAGCTCGAAGCAAAACAGTCCCATTGAAAAACAAAGAATTAGTGCTCTAGGTAACCGTTTGACGATCATCATTGAGCCATAAACGATAATTAATTGTTGAGCGGTAATCACATCGAGGAAAACTAACCTTTACTCACCGTAGTTCCTGCGAAGTAGGAAGAGGGAGGAGGGTGTTGGAGTGGAGGAGGAGTCTAGGGAGACCTGCAGAGAGAAGAGGGAAAGATTAATTCTTCAAAGGGAAGGATACGATCTCAAATGATGGGCTTTATATGGGAATTAAAAATATGATAAATAAATGAATAAATACATAAATAGTAACAGCAACAACATTAATGATAATAATGATAATGATAATAATAATAGTAATTACAATGATAATAACAACAACAACAACAATAATAATGATGATGATAATGATAATATAGTAATAATAATAATAATAATAATAATAATAATAATAATAATGATGATGATGATGATGATGATGATGATGATGATGATGATGATGATGATGATGATGATGATGATGATGATGATGATAATAATAATAATAATAATGATAATAATAATAATAATAATAATAATAATAATAATGATAATGATAATAATAATAATAATAGTAACAATAGTAATAATAATAATAATAATCATAATAATAATCATAATATCAACCGTGTTTGTGGATATGCCTACACGGTTTTCTTCGTGCCATTGAAATTAATCAAATTAACAACCTCAAACACTATCCCCCCCCCTCCTTATATGCCATGGTGCACCTTTACAGATTTTGTTTTGGTTGTCACCAAACGATATTTTTTTTCATATTTCGAAACCAGATCTCATTTTCTATGATACCGATTAGAGCGAAAGCCCGTCACGAGAGGGGAAGCAATAGACGGGTGATTATCAAGAAAAACGGGAAGACAAAAGAAAACGCGACCGTACAGAACAGTTTATAGAAAACGGGGAAGA
>NC_134815.1:41205768-41210768 GCF_046742065.1 Oratosquilla oratoria | reverse complement strand
ATATATATATATATATACATATATATATACATATATATATGTATACATGATTTCAAGAAGTCTACAGCGACAATGGCGTTGTTGAGTTTATATTGAAGCTTTAATTTCTCTTGTGCAACATGTTTCTGTGAGAA
This sequence comes from Oratosquilla oratoria, assembly GCF_046742065.1. NCBI lineage: Eukaryota > Metazoa > Arthropoda > Malacostraca > Stomatopoda > Squillidae > Oratosquilla > Oratosquilla oratoria. The sequence goes on along the minus strand of NC_134815.1, from coordinate 41,210,634 downwards.
ATTAAAGAGAGAAATTAAAGCTTCAATATAAACTCAACAACGCCATTGTCGCTGTAGACTTCTTGAAATCATGTATACAACATGGCCTCCTACCAATATATATATCCCTACATATATATATATATATATATATGTATATATATATATATATATATATATATATATATATATATATATATCCTATCCGAGAGTTGACACCTTGACGTGGTGGATAGGCTTCAGAATCTTAATGAATACAAAAGCTATGTCGATAGAGAGGAAATCTCTACAGGGTCATCCATATTAAACATGTTTTTTTTTTTTAAGAAAGATGAGACAAAACAGCTTGCACACACAATTGCAGGACCCACTGCTAACTGGCACGTCCCTGATGGCGAACAGGGAAAATCATCATAGATATATGGGGTACCGTCACAATGACGGGCTATTGGGCACCCTATAGATATATGGGGCTCAACCGAATATAATGAATAAGGTGACACCAGAGAAATATCTCACCAGAAACCAGTTGGCACGGAGGTGAGATTACTGCCAAAATTCCTTCATAGCCAAATGAATTGCACGATCGAAACAAAATCGGGCGTTTCTGTTTGATCATCGTCTCCTAAAGGTCCAACCGCAATGCCTTGTGTGCTTACGGGTAGTGTGCCACCAAAAGTAAGCACTGTTCAAGCAGATCCAAGTCTTGGACATTAAACAACATGAAGAAAATGAAGATTTATACTTACAACGTAAGAACTCTCTCAGAAGACCACATACGTGCACATACTAGCTAAATGCACTATCATAGCGGAGGTAGGTTGAACGCGATATTTCGTGTAGGTGTATGTAATTCGAGCATAAAAATATAAGAAAGTCGTACTCAACTTATATCTCTCTTGATAGCGTATTGGTTTAAGTCACTGTAATTTTGTTACGGGTTAGCTGGGTTCGAATCCTCGGCTCGTCCACGTTTCAATTTCCAACGGATGCCTCCATCGAGCGATTCTTCAGTCTCGACTGCGATGGCATGGAATTAAAAGTGATTTGTGGTTGAAAAAAAATATATATATATATACATATATATATCATATATACATGTATTGTACAGTATATATATATATATAATATACATAATATATATATATATATATACATATGTATATATAATATGTATATATATATATATATATATGTGTGTGTGTGTGTGTGTGTGTGTGTGTGTGTGTGTGTGTGTGTGTGTGTGTGTGAACATATACATTAATATAGCCCGGGAATTTCATTCAGGTGAGAGTGACCTTGTAAACTTCTGATATTCCTCTGTCGTTGAGTATACTTGTACTCTCGAGGACACTCAGATCTGCCTCTCTAGAGCAATGAAAATATTTTTGTGCTTATTTAATATATAATGTCTATATACAGCAGTTCTCTTATGATTTATTTTTAAACACAACTGTATCTATTCAGCAGTGGAACATGTATTTTTAATGTTTTTATATGGTATTTCTTTTATGATATATATATTTTGTAGATGAAAATGTATGAATACAATAACAGTGAGAAATGTATGTATAAATCTGATTTACAATGGGTCAGGTTCGGATCTCCGCGATCCTACTCTCGCGTACGTCTATTCTGGTAGTCGCTAGATGATATTGTTCAACGAAAGGTTAATGGTACGCCTTGCTCGGTGAGATTATTAGCCTACTACCACAGCCAATGGCGGGTGACGCGCATCCTCCTATCTGACATCACATTTGGGTAAGCGCGTTGGTTGTAGGTTCGGTTAATAAATTGATCAGTCTCGTGCTTTGCAGCTCGAAGCAAAGCAATCCCATTCAAAAGCAAAGAATCATTGCCCTATATAATCGTTTGGCGATCATCATTGGGTCATAAACGATCATCGTTGAGCGATAATAGCACCGAGCAAAACGTACCTTAACGGAGGTCTAAGGCGTGAAGCCTATGCGTCATCTTCAAGAATTCTTCTCCGGCTAATCTCAGATGAATCTCAGATTAGTTCGCAGCTGCACAAGGCCGAAAAGCTTGGCTGGGCAGAGGTCAACAAGTGGCCCAAGACCCAACTAAGTGAGTGTGCTAATCTTATTCAATCATATTCAGATTAATTCTTTCGAATATCTTACTCGCTTTCTATGTGTATTCTGTCTTCCGCCAGGTCAATTTATTCATCTGAAGTGGAGGAAGGTGGGGGTGAAGGGAAGCACCTGTGCCTGTGGGGTTAGGCAATCATGGTCTTGTTTTGTCTCTCGACAGGTGGTCGAAGCCCGGGAGACGAGTATCAAAATCGATCAGGCGAGGGAGCTGTACCGCCCGGCCGCTGCGCGCGCCTCTCTTCTGTACTTCATCCTCAACGACCTCCACAAGATCAACCCCATATATCAGTTCTCGCTCAAGGTAAAAAAGAAAATAAATAAATGAAAGATTTTTTCTATATATCTCTCACATTTTTTTTTCTTCCATTATTTCTTTTTGGCAACTGTAGGGAAAGGCCAAGATTTATGCTTTTCGTTTGTCGAGCACGTGAGGCGGTAAAACGCACATTTAAAATTTATTTCTTATTTTCTATTTTTTACTTTTTTTTTTTACAAATACACAATGACCCTGCGTATGTTTTTCTACCTTGAAAAGTTGGGACATTCATGGTCCATTCTTATATGATTCCACATAAACAAACACATACACATATGTATATACAATTGTGTATATATATATATGTGTGTGTGTGTGTGTGTGTATGTATATGTGTAGTTACCCAATTGTATTTACCTAATTGTAGTACACAGAAAAGGAGCAATCCTCTTGAGGTCCTGTAATTTACTCTACAATTCATTATACCTAGTTACAAGTAGTGCGTGTGTGTGTGCATGTGTGTGTGTGTGTGTGTGTGTGTGTGTGTGTGTGTGTGTGTGTGTGTGTGTGTGTGTGTGTGTGTGTGTGTGTGTGTGTGTGTGTGTGTGTGTGATTCACCATGGTCTTGGATCAGGTGTTGGAATTGTGATCGACGGCTATTTCCCTCACGGAAGAGAGCTCAGAGCTCAACTATGACCGATCTATGGGTAATACTGTGACCTTACACGCATCCCCCACGAGAATTGGAGTAACGATTCGCAGCGTAGCGATATTGAAATTATTTCAGCCTTAGGCGGGGTTCCAAACCCGGACCGCCATATTGGCAGCCGGAAACTCTACCACTCCGCCAACGAGTGTGTGTGTGTGTGTGTGTGTGTGTGTGTGTGTGTGTGTGTGTGTGTGTGTGTGTGTGTGTGTGTGTTTGTGTGTGTATGTGTGCGCGCGTTCGTGTATGTGTGTATATTTTAAATTATCCCATATCTAGCCCCTCTCACCTTTCTTCTGTCTAGGTTGAAAATGACCTTGTCCCTTGTTACCGTCAGGGCTGGAAGACGCCTCAAGGGATTTCGTTGTAGAGTGAAAAGAAACAGCAAATGACAACATCAAAATCAACATTCGTTATTCTTCTTTGCGTCTTATTTCTTCATTATTTGTCCTTGCGTATTTGCATCACCAAGAGTACTAGAGAAGCTCCGAATATAGTACGCATTGAAAAGAAAGAAAAATTATAATTGAAGCAACACACAAAGAAGTAGAAAATGATAAATGAAACTCCACTTCTATATTTGGCATTTCCTTTTTTTCAAAAACTTTTGAATTTTTACGTTTTAGATCTTATGATAGATATATTTTCATTTAATTCTATGATATATATATATATATATATGTATATATATATCTATACATATGTATGTATATATATTTATATATATATATATATGTATAGACACACACATACACACACACACACACACACACACACACACACACATACATACATATATATATATATATATATATATATATACACATATATGTATATACTGCATATATAACATATATATATATTATGTATGTATGTATATCTATCTTCTATCTATCTATCTATCTATATATATATATATATGTATATATATATATATATATATATATATATATGTATATATATAATATAGAAATGCATAATGAGACTGAATGTGGAGGAAGAAGACGAAGAATAACGAGAGAAATGCAATGCTTTAACGCTTAGGCTGAACGGGTCCTGATCACAAAGCTGACGAAGGGCTCTCAGGAAGAATCCTATTAACAAGTCTGGATATCGAGCGAAGACTTATCAGTGGATAAGGTACAGACACGAGCAAAAATTTTGATCCATCTAGATCTTTTCAAGACATAAAATTCAAATTCTTTGTCTGACAATTTTTTCTAGCTGTTCAAGAAAATGTCCTGATTGTAAGCTAAATTCTACAGAGGAAAATATATAACGTACTCAAAAAAAAAAAAAAAAAAAAAAAATTGCTCATGAATGTACATCACTGAAAATTTTACTAAGCTTTAATATTCCAAGGACCTCTCATTCAAATTGAAGAAGGCCTTAAGAAAGAGAGGAACATTGATCACTACAAAAAAGAATAATTTTTGTAATGATGCGTTAACTACAAGATTAATTTAGACTTGAACGCGTTCCTCCCCAAAGCGGGTTTAAGAATAACTACAGCTTCGGGAGTATAGATTAAACTAGGCCATGAGGTAACAACTCTATTAGAGGATCTAGTACTATCATTCTATATCACCTTGCAATATTTGACCTACATCATCCTATAGGAAATACAAACGTTGAGTTAAGAAAAAAATGGTCGAACGTAGGAATATTGATCCCACAGAAGATCCAACTCCTTGTTGGTTTATACTGATAAACACAGCCATCTTGACTAGGCCAGCGCTGTACCGAATAAAATTGTTCACTAGAAGACTGATAAAAAAAAAAAAAAAAAAAAAAACAGTGTAGCGGCTTTC
>NC_134815.1:41195768-41203268 GCF_046742065.1 Oratosquilla oratoria | reverse complement strand
TTCTTGTAATCTAAAGATAAATTTATCAACCTAGAGTCGAGGAATGGTTTGATGAATGTTAGTAGCGAGGAAATGCATGTATCGACTTTTCGCCGTGCAACGTTCACGACACGACGTCGTGTTCTCAACCGTGAGTGTCTATGGTCCCTTTCACACGTGGTCGTGACGTGTGAAAGCGCCCATAGATACCCATGGTTATTTGAGAGCACGACGTCGTGTCATGGACGGCGCACGGCGAAAAGTCGATACGTGTGAAACGACCCTTATGGTAGGGGATGAATATACTACACTTGCAAACCAGCAAGCCTCCAGTACCCAGATCATTTCCGAATACTAGCGATTTCCGATTAACAGAGACTTTCCAAATAGGGAAAACTATTTGTGCCATTAAAAGGTATCATCCACATCTGCTCCCATATCCTTCCTACCTCTAACCTCCATTTGACTAACTACAATATCACTTCGCTTAGAGAAATCTAGACTTATCTGAGAACATTTCAATAGTATGTCTAACATTCGTACAGGTTTACAATGCTTTAGTTCATCATTCAGTTTTGCTATATATGATGGGAAGATAAATTTATATTTGGAGATCTGAAAAATAAAATATTGTAGCCGTAGTTGCTTTTCTACTCAAACGAAATCTGAGCTGTCTGCATTGACGAAACCCGTGGAATCCCAGTGTGGTAACCCCTTTAAGATCCTCATCCTTCTCTTTACCATACAAATGCCTATTTGGCTACCGGAAGTTAAGTGACGTCATATCTATTTTATCTATAAGGGGTTTGGGGTTAAGCTGTAGGGGGTTTGGTTTCTGTGCATATTTAGGTCAAGACACAAACATGTGTTGCTTCATTTGTTTTTAATCAACGAGCCATCACTATCAAAAACTCTCACTCTATCACCGTTCCACTCACACGTAATGGGAAGTGAGAAACCCATGGTAAGGCAAAGCCCTGTCAGTTGCGACAAGCCGCTGGGTTTTTCTAGGTCGGTGTTAGGGTCGCCTCCCCACCTGACCAGAGGTGTCGGGAACTATCAAACACTAAGACTTTTCTAAGCGTATGCCTCTACTGTTCTAAACAACAATTCAAACCATAATAAAATCCTAAGATAACTGAAACTACTTCACTCTACTCTGATCTAAGTCCCGAGTACAAATCTCCGTTTGGAAGCTGCCCCTTTCCAGCAAGTCAAGAAATAGTTATTTCACTTCGTTTGGAATACGATTTTTCGGGATATTCATTCACATCTTCGTCGGATGAAAAATGGAGAGTTTCTGTGATTGGTAGGAAGAAGTAGAAAGGAGAAGACAGTCATGCAACAGAACAGAATCTGCGTGTCCTTGGATCATTCTGCAGTCATGGAGTGGCGTGATCGCAAGGTCTTGTGGCAGTATAAAAAAGAAAGATGAGGAGCCTACGCCAGGATGCGCTGAATAGCTGCGACCGAAGCCGTAACCTTTGTCCTATGCGCCCTAAGGACTGTTGGGACAGGTAGTCAACAGTCACTGCTGGGAATCGAAGAGGAGTGCGGGGTTCGAACCTACAACTAAGCGAAGGCGAGACCAGCATGTTTCCGAATACACCACCAGGGCACAAAACAAGGCAAATGTTCGATAATGTTAGTGGTTTGAGAATGTTTCGTACTTGTGTATATGTTAATGTTACACGTGATACAAGCATGTAAACACATTACAGTAAATCATAATACATATATAACTATACACTATACATTATGATAAATAGGTTATCTGAAAGAGACGCATTCCTTACGTACGGAGGTGGCGTAATCGGAAGCTTGCTGGTCTCATTCTCTTAGTTGTGGGTTCGAATCCAACAATTCTCTTCGAATGCCAACAGTGATTGTTTGTTACCTGTCCCAACAATCCCCTAAGCGCATAACAATAGGGCAAAGGTGACGGCTTTGGCATACGCTCCTCACCTTCTTTTTGATCCTGAACCTTCTGATGATTCCGTCCATATCATTTCCCCGTACATTAGGTTTAGATAAATAAAAAATAGATAGATACATACATACATACATACATACATATATATATATATATATATACAGTATATATATATATATATATGTGTGTGTGTGTGTGTCTGTGTGTGTGTGTGTGTCTGTGTGTGTGTGTGTGTCTCTGTGTGTGTGTGTCTCTGTGTGTGTGTGTGTCTGTGTGTGTTTGTGTGTGTGTGTGTGTGTGTGTGTGTGTCTGTGTGTGTGTGTGTGTGTGTGTGTATGTGCGTGCGTGTGTGTGTGTATGTGCGTGCGTGTGTGTGTGTGTGTGTGCGTGTGTGTGTGTGTGTTTGTGTGTCTGTGTGTGTGTGTGTGTGTGTGTGTGTGTGTGTGTGTGTGTGTGTGTGTGTGTGTGTGTGTGTGTGTGTGTGTGTGAATAAATATATTGAAAAATATTTAAAGAATAAAGACATTGAGACAAAACACCTAGTTAATAAACATCACTTTACAAAATTCCAAACAACCGTAGGAAATAAATGAATGAATAAATAAGAACTCGAAGAATAAAGACACCGGTACAAAACGCATAGTCGATGAATATCACTTTTTACAAAAATCCACAAAATATTCCACTCTGATGCAGGAGGAACCAAAGACCACAAGGAAAGACCATTTCAGCGATGATATGAAAGACGCGAAAAATGTTTCTGTGGTCTCTAATGACGACCAAATGTTCTCATGCTGGCATGCCCTCTCATTATGCAATCTGCTGTGTGTGTGTGTGTGTGTGTGTGTGTGTGTGTGTGTGTGTGTGTGTGTGTGTGTGTGTGTGTGTGTGTGTGTGTGTGTGTGTGTGTGTGTGTGTGTGTGTGTGTGTGTGTGTGTGTGTGTGTGTGTGTGTGTGTGTGTGTGTGTGTGTGTGTGCGTTTGTGTGTGTGTTTACCTAGTTGTAGTGTACGGTGTTGGAGCAATGCTCATAGGGTCTCTTTTCTATTCCCCCCATTTGTCAAACCTTGCCTGAATTTATGTATGCGTGCGTGGGTGCATGCGCGCGCGCGTGCGTGTGTGTGTATGTGTATGTGTATTTACTTAGCTATAGTGTACGGGGCTGGATTTATGTATGTGTTTGTTTGTATGTGTGTGTGTGTGTTTGTGTGTTTGTGTGTGTGTGTGTGTGTGTGTGTGTGTGTGTGTGTGTGTGTGTGTGTGTGTGTGTGTGTGTGTATGCGCGCGCGCGTGTTCGTGCGCTAATCGCCACAAGAGTACATCGCCATACTTACATTTCTCTTCCAGACCTGAGGAGCTTCCACGTAAACCAAGAGTTCCCGCATATATTCCCTTTCAGATTATGAATTTGTAATCCCTAATAACATTCCCCACAGGTTATCGGGGATCTTGTAAACTCCCTTCCTTAACTGGGGATTAGTTTCCTTTAGTTCGGAAGGCAGTTAACATGACGGACAGCCACCCCTCCCCTTCGTCTCTTGACCTCAACACATTCTATTTACCCTGTGCATGTCGCCGTGGAAAGAAAACGACCTTTCTGCGGATGTGCTGTGTCTTGCTGCTTTGCCTATGACCCGGGCAGTGGGCGGGAGACAGGGATGACCCTTCATCCACGAGGAGCTAAGATGAGAGAGGGAAAGGGCGGTGGATGGGGGTGGAATAGGTGGGAGTGGGTGCATGACTTGGAAGGCTACCTCCCTTATAAAGGGGAAAAGGCCCTTGGTACACAGATAGATACAGTATGGCCCTGTTCATATTAGCGGTTTCAACCTGTTCACATAAGCGGTTTCAACCGCCGCGGTTTCAATTACAGCGTAAAACAATGGAGGTGGTCACAGACAACCGCGTAGCTGTTCCTTGACTATGCGGTGCTGCCGCGGTTTCCACACGGTTCAAACCATTAGTGTGAACAGGGCTATGACTCTCCACATATCGCAAGGCCACACCCACCCTTCTCCCTCTCTTCTCCCCCTCAGGCCTTCCGTGTGGTGTTCCACAAGGCGATGTCTCGATCCGAAGGGAGTGATGATGTTGGGCAGAGAGTGGACGCTTTGATTGACAACATCACCTACTCCGTGTTCCTCTACATCAGTCGCGGGCTCTTCGAGAAGGACAAACTCATCTTCGCGGCCCAGATGACCTTCCAGGTAAGAGGACAGAGTCCGCTGGATTTCTTCGGTATAGTGAGACCCTTTGACTGACGTCAGGCGATTTTATTCAGCTGGAAGGTGGGAGGTGTCAAATCACCTTCAAGATAAAAGGACAAAGTCTCTTAAACTTTTTTTTTTTTTTTTTTTAATGAGAACCTTAGGCAATATTTTTTGACTGACGCCAGGCAATTTTATTCAGCTAAAGGAGGGGAGGTGTTAAATAAGCTAACAGGGAGGACAGCAAATTCGTAAAATATCTTTCATACAGTGGCGAACTTTACTGATCTTCTTCTGGCCAAACATGTTGCCGACATCTGACACAGGATGGGTAAAGTTGTATAGCTCATTTGTTTTTCTCAAAGGCAGAGGTCCGTAGGGGTGTACTAAAATGGAAGAGAAAGAGGCCATTATAGTCTCTAAAATGAGTTGTGCAATAACTTATACGAGTATTGTTGGAGGGGTGTTGGATAACAGAGGTACATAAGAGACTTTGTTTGTTTATTCCAGAAGCTCATCATGCGACAGTTTACTGAGACTTTGTTGTTACCATATATCGAGTCTACGCACAAACAAAAGTGTCGAGAAACTTGTTACTTCAGTTATATCACAAATCTTACTTTTTGTTGTCACCGAAGTAGAAACAGAAAGGAGTAAAGGAAGAAAAGAAGGGTACTTGGATTACAAAGAAGTCTTATTAGTTGCAGAAAATGAAAATGAACAAATAATATTAAAAAGACACCCAAGGAAAAAAAGATGAATTTAAAATATAATGGAATATATATAATGGAGGAGATGAAGGAGGAATTGGACGAGGAGAATGAGAAAGAGAAGGAGGAAGAGGAAGAGATGAAGGAGAAAGATGAGGAGAAGGAAAAGGAGGTGGAGAAGGAGGAGGAGAAGGAGGAGGATAAGGAGAGAAGAAGGAAGAGGAAGGAGAGGAGGGGAGGGTGAAGAGGAGAAAATGGAGGAGGTAGAGGGGAAGAGGAAGAGGAAGAAGAAGAGAGGAGGAGGGGAGGGGGAACCTTTGATAGTGGAGGAGGAGGAGGATGAGAAAGAGGAAGAGGAGGGGAGAGGAGGATAAGGAGGGGAAAAATCAGCAGCAGCAGGAAGATGAGGAGGAAGAGGAGGAGGAAGAGGAGAAGGGGAAGGAAGGGATAGCAGCAACAGGAATAGGTGTGAAACGAGGCGATAAGACATGGACGAATATGATGTTGATGATGAGAACACAAACCTGAAGAAAAAGAATAAACATACAAATGAGGAGAACGATGATGCCGAAGTCGACGTGGACGGGAGAAACGAAGACTTAAACCGAAGGTCCTTCCGGGCAGAGATCGGGGGGTCTCAGGCACTCCAGCTAAAGTCCTCAGCGTCCCCGACCTCAATTTGCTCTTCCGGAAGTCTGGGCCTGGACCCCGGACCCGCGCAAGGCCGGAAGAAGGGGAAAGATGATTGTAAGGGGCCTTCTTCCGTGTCAGCGGAAGTCTGGAAGGCCCGGCCCTTACGAACACTTGCCGCGAAGGATGGAATAAGACCAATTGGTGACCCACTTACGAGCCAGAGAACCACAGGGGTTATGGTCTACTGAAAGCATCCTCTACAATGTCCAATCTTTCCTCTGTCTCTCTTTCTATCGATCTGTTTCTTTTTCTCTTCTTCCTACTTCTTTCGCTCAGTCTCTGTCTCCTCTCTTGCCCCTTCTCTCTCTCCCCCTTTCTCTTTCTATCTGTCTCCCATCTCCCTTCTCTCTCTTTCTCTCTCTCTCTCTCTCTCTCTCTCTCTCTTTCTCTCTCTCTCTCTCTCTCTCTCTCTCTTTCTCTCTCTCTCTCTCTCTCTCTCTCTCTCTTTCTCTCTTTTCCTTCTTTTCATCTAAGAAGTGGTGAAGATCTTTCGGATCAACTCCTTCAAGACAATGACAAACCTTATAGACACTTTCCTTCTTTTCAAAGGAGACATCTGAGATGATGAATTCGACTATGTGGTATATCTTAAAGACTTTGTTATGGCTGACGTCATACGATAATATTCATTTTAAGGGGGACTTCTGGACACGTGAGGGCAGGTCCGAATTCACCAATAGGCATAGTGGGCCATTGGCACAGGTCAACGGGTAACTGGGGGCATACTAAAGCTAATTTGACATGCGAGAACGGTGAAAAAGTGCAATAAATATTTTTCTTCAAAAAAAAAAAAAAAAAACAAAAAAAAAACATACTCTATTAAATCAAATTTTAAAAACCATACTATCTTTGATTAAAATTTAAATTACAGTAGTGTATATATATACATATATATATATATATATATATACATATATATATATACATACATATATACAGTATATATACATATATATATATATATATACATATATATATATATATATGCATGATGTATGTATATATATATGTATACTGAAACATGCCATATTTCTATGAATTTGGGACCCAATGATGAGATTGGCCTAGGGCCAACAAGTAGGTAAATCCGGCCGTGCTTGAGGGCAGGCCAATACTGGGGACTCCCAGGGGCTGGCTCTCCAATCACTAAAACCCTCTCCTCACTCATTGATCTCTATCCCTATCATGACTCAGCAACCCATACACCTAATCACCATCAACGTCACTCACACCTCCACTTCCTGCTGACGCAGTCATAAGTAACACAGTTCGAAGATTTATGGCTTCGGGGGAATGGTGGTCGAATAGTTATGGGAATTAGCTGGGGAAAGGGAGGCATCAGGTTCGATTCTTTCCCTCGGACGCTACACACCCTCTTCCTCAACCCAACACAGCCCCAACTGACCCCAGCCTTATTTCTTGCTTCCCTAAACTCCCACTTACCCATTTCAATCCCACTTGATACACGCACTACTCAAACCACTCCCCAGAAAATCACAGCTTCTACCCTTTATCCCCCACCCCCCAGTAGGAGGGGGCGGACCCAGTGCGAAAGAGATCTGAATAGATCGAGACCCCATTCAGGTCTTCCTCAAATCTCGTCCAACCTCAACCCTAGAAGACCCAATTCACTCCAGTGTCCCTGATTTTTTAGTTTGAAAGTGCGGTCCTGCGTGGTCCAGTCCAGAATTACGATTTGCCTCCCCGTTCCATCCGTACTAAACATGAGAAAGGAAATTACTAACAACTTACTTTACCACCCAATGCTCAAGTTCTCTTAGTTTGAATATACTAAGAGAATTTGGTCATTCATTCAACTGTCTTTATCAAGGGAGGGTTGGAGGAACACATCACATTTCCGGATGGGCCTGCTCTGGACCACATTTCTGACCTAAAGCCGACTATCACGCAAGAACATAAGAATGGAATAAACTGCAAGCGACCACAAGGTCTACACTAGTCAGTTCAGTGTCCATTGT
>NC_134815.1:41185768-41190768 GCF_046742065.1 Oratosquilla oratoria | reverse complement strand
GTCTAATCGCAGTCTTACCTTTCTTCCTGTCCCCGTGGGAGTATTGGTTGCATAAGTTTTAATTACCGTAGGATAGGGTAATCGGGCCATCACTGGGGTAAATGGGTCATATAAAAGTTATTCAAGTATTAAAAATTATGTTACAACTGGTAAATAAAATTCTGGTAAAATGGAGGTAGGTATTTATTCAGGGTAAAAGTGAAATATTTTAAAACCAATTTTAATAAAAAAGAAATTAATATCTTTTATATGGCCCATTCAACCCCCCCCCCCCAACCCAGTGATGGCCCGATTAGCCCATCCTACGGTAGTCAATATTTTTGGGACTTCTCTGACACCCTTAAGGACCAGTGTCACACACACAAATTTTCATGACTGAAGATTAATTCCTTTCTTTAAAAAATACACAAATAAATAAATAAATAGATACATAAATAAACAAAAATTAATGAATAGATGAATAGATAAACTTAAATTTTCCTTTACCATCTCTGATTTACTTCTTCGACATTGTCCACTATGGATACAAGCGCTGTTTATTGCCATAAGAAAACAAAAATCTTGCTGTATCTACCTTTCTCCGACCCTTGATCCTCCTGTGATATCTAAAAAAAAAAAAAAAAAAAAAAAAAAGACACCGGCTTGCCGCAACCGATAGGCCTTTGCCCTCCCGAAAGTTTCTCAATTTCTCAGATCTCTCCTCTACTCCCCGTCTATGCCTCCACCTCTTCGGGCAGGGCAGACTCCATCAAGGACAGAATAAGCATTGATTACCGGTAACGAAACTGTGACTCTTCTCTTCGTCCCTGCAGGACGTGGAGCGCCTCGGCCAGCAGCTTGGCTTCAGTTGCGATAACAGGAAACTCCACAACGTCTCCCTGGGCCAGGGGCAGGAGAGAGTGGCCGAAGAAGCCCTTGGGGTTGCGGCCAAGGGCGGCCACTGGGTCATCCTCCAGGTGAGCAGGTGGCCAGGCGAGAAGTTTACGCCAGGAGGCACTGAGTAGCTGCGGCCGAAACAGTCACCTTTTCCTCTGTTATACGCTTTGGAGACTGTTGGGGCAGGTAAAAATCACCCTGGGAATCAGAGAGGAGTGCGGGATTCGCACTCACAACTGAGCGAATGCGAGGCCAGCACGCCTCTGATTACGCCAACAGCGAGTAAAATGTTCTTGTCACTGGAGGAGTAGTATTGAGGGACAATGGTATTGAATCAATATATTTAATTAATAATGCTGATCGTGTTGGGGTCACTTCGGGAATCAGTTATCCATTCCTTCATTCATGTCTTTGGGCCTAAATCTCTCTCTCTCTCTCTCTCTCTCTCTCTCTCTCTCTCTCTCTCTCTCTTTCTCTCTCTCTCTCTCTCTCCTTCCTCTCTCTCTCTCTTTCCTCTCTCTCTTTCTCTCCCTCATTCACTCATTTGCTCACTTACTCTCTTTCTTCTCTCTCTCTTTCTTCTTTCTCTCTGTTTCCTCTCTCTATCTTTCTTCTCTCTCTATCTTTCTTCTCTCTATTTTTCTTCTCTCTATATATTTCTTCTCTCAATCTTTCTTCTCTCTCTTTTTCTCTCTTCTCTCTTTTTCTTCTTTCTTCCTTTCTTCTCCTCTTTTTCTCTCTTCTCTCTCTTTTTCTTCTCTCTCCCTTTCTTCTCCTTTTTTTCTCCTCTTTTTTTCCTCTCCTTCCTCTGTCTCTTCTTCCTCTCTCTCTCCTTCCTTTCTTTCTCCTTCCTCTCTCTCTCTCTCTCTCTCTCCCCCCCTCTCTCTCTCTCTCTCTCTCTCTCTCTCTCTCTCTCTCTCTCTCTCTCTCTCTCTCTCTCTCTCTCTCTTCAAGGAGTTCTTCTTCACAACACCTCTTTCTTGAGGAACCCTCCTCCTTGTGCCTCGTTATGAGTCCCTCTGAGTTCGAATCCCGTATTCCTTTCCGATTCCCACCCAACAGTCCAAGCGCATAAGGCAAAGGTGACGGTTTCGGCTGCAGCTACTCAGCGCCTCCTGGCGTAAGCTCTTCATCATCTTTACTCTTTGAATGAGTCTTCCTTCATTTCTCTCTAGAAGAATAGGCTCGACGATCTCCAGGAGATATACATGTATCCAGTTCCTCTATGGCTGCTTCCTTTCCTAACGAGTCCCACCCATCGATCGCCTACCCATCGATCTTCCTCTTGTTCTCTACCCTCCTCCCTCCTCCCTCCTCCTTCCTTAGCATACCCTCCTCCCTCCTAAACACCCTTCCCTCCATTTCCTTCTTCAACGAGAGCCTTTACCCTTCTGCTTCCTAACACTACAACCTCCTTTCTTAGGACACCTTCCTCAACTTCCTTTAACCTCCTTCCTTCCACCTCCCTTTTATTCTCTACCCTCCTCCCACCAAACTCCACCTCCTCCCTCCTCTATTTCCCTCACTCTCTCTCTCTCCCTCCCTCCATCTCCCTCTTATTCTTTACCCTCCTCCCATCAAACTCCACTTCTCCCTTCCTTAGGGCACCCTCCTCCCTCATGATCCTCCTCTTCCTTCCGGCAGAACATCCACTTGGTGAAGAAATGGCTTCCGCGGCTGGAAAAGAAACTGGAGGAGCACGCCACGGGCGCCCACGAAGACTACCGCGTCTTCATGAGTGCCGAACCGGCTAACCGCCCGGAGAACCACATCCTCCCACAGGTGGGTCCTCCGACGCAGGCGACACAGGTGACGCAGCAAAGGCAGACTTTCTGTTGCTGAATTGAAGTTTGAACTTCTTTCTCACCTGAAAGGCTGAGGTCATCTAGAAGTATTTCAAGTAAGTTCAAAATGGACTTCAATTCAACAACAGGAAATCTTCGTTTGATCTGTGCTGCATTGCCTCTGCCGCCTGCGTCTCAGTTTGCGCTTAGGCTTTGTTTAGAAATAAAGCCTTTCAGTCAGAGGCTCCGCCCAACTCAGTTAATCAAAGTCATTAGTCAGCACATAGTCAAAGGCCCATGCTCACTTTATTCACCACAAAATCATTTAAGTCCTCCATCTCTTGAAGTCAACATCAAACCTTACTGATTTTGTTCTGGTTAGCACTGGACGAACGTCGGTTACCGGCAACTATGGCCACGCAGGAAGGCGATCCAACGTCGGCCTTGCTGACAGGCAGTGACTAGATGATCAAAGTTGACGAGCGAGCGGCCTACAGGATGAATGAGGTTTTCATCGATCGGGACCCACTCTTAGTATGCTAAGATCGATCACCTCCTCTTGCTGGGGAGGTGAATAGGTTCAGCAGTGCAGTGTAGTTTTATACTATTTGTGACTTATAACGTTAATTTTTTTGTCTTTAAGTCATGGAAATTTCTAAGACTGCTTTCGTTAATACCAAACGTTTTCATTCAGTTTTGTTGGATGCCCATTTTTTTTTTTTTTTGTATAAACCAATATCCTTTAGTTATATGAACTCACCACAGTACCCAAGACACCTAGTCTTTTTCTTATTATTTGATATAAACTAATGTCCCTTAAATATTTCAACTCACTACAGTACCCAAAATACCTAGTTTTTTATTCTTATTTTGTATAAAGCAATATCCCTTAAATATCTTAACTTACCACAGTACCCAAGACACCTAGTTTTTGTTTTATTTTATTATTATTATTAATTATTATTATTATTATTATTATTATTATTATTATTATTATCATTAATATTATTATTATTATTATTATTATTATTATTATTATTATTATTATTATTATTATTATTATTATTATTTTTATTATTGTCATTATTATTATTATTATTGTTATTATTATTATTATTATTGTCATTATTATTATTATTGTTGTTATTATTATTATTATTATTATTATTATTATCATTATTATTATTATTATTTATATATATATATATATATATATATATATATATATATATATATATATATATATATATATATATACTTATTTATTGTCTAAATCAATAACTCTTGAATATATGAATCTACCACAGTACCCAAGGGTACTTCTCTAACCTAATCGCCTCAGACTGTAACCTCCGCATTTTCTCCAATGGACCAGAAAGGCCCATTCCCGAAACTCCCGAAGTTGCGAGCCCGTGTTTACCCGTTTCACTGAACCGGAATTCTCGTTCCAGGGCATCTTGGAATCGGCCATCAAGATGACGAACGAGCCGCCGCGGGGGATGCAGGCCAACTTGCACAAGGCTCTCTCCAACTTCTCGCAGGAGACGATGGAGATGTGCTCGAGAGAGACCGAGTTCAAGTCGCTCCTGTTCTCTCTCTGTTACTTCCACGCCTGCGTGGCCGAGAGACGCAAGTTTGGGTCCCAGGGGTGGAACAGGGCCTATCCCTTCAACACAGGCGAGTTCGATGTGAACGGTCTTTTTTTTGTTTTTTTTTGTCTACGCACTTCGAAGTTCGACACAAAGGGTATTAATAAGAAATGTCCAGAAAGGGGCGTTCCGGAAGGCTCTGTTCCCAGGGGTAGAACAGGGCCCATCTCTTCAACACAGGCGAGTTCGATGTACGTTTATTTATTTATTTATTTATTTATTATTTATTTTTTAATCCAAGCTACACACTTCGAAGGTCGACAAAAAAGGGTAAAAAAAGAAAAAAAAAAAAAAAAAAAAAAGGACCGTTGCGGGAGCCCCCTGTTTCCAGTAATAGAACAGGATTTATCCTTTCAACACAGGCGAGTTCGACGTACACGTTTTCTTTTCTTTTCTATATACTTCGCAGAACGATAAAACAAGGGTTAAGAAAAAAAAAAAAAAAAGGAAAGTCCGTTCTGGAAACCAAAGAACAGGGCATATCAGGTTAGTTCGATGTACATGAGTTCGAATTTCTTTTCTTTGCCAACTAACTTCAAAGAAAATGACAAAAATTGTACTAAAATACAGTGCCCTGTTCCCTGTTTCTCAGGGATGGAACAGGGCATTCAGTACACGCGAGTTCGATTTGCACGATTTTTTTTTCTTCATTTACACACTTCGGAGAACGACAAAAGGAGAGGATGCAAAC
>NC_134815.1:41175768-41180768 GCF_046742065.1 Oratosquilla oratoria | reverse complement strand
TTAACTAACAATCATTGATGGGATCGGAGAGAAGTAGCCTACGGGACTCGAACCCACAACTATGTAAATGCGAGACTATAACGCTTCCGATGACGCCACAAATTTCTGAGAAATATAAAGTTCCTGATATCAGAACCACTTTCTGATGTCTTGGTATATTTTCGAAAGGCGTTTTTGTTCTGAGTAATGAGGTTTTTCGAATATTAGAAATTCCCAGTAGTGTGAGAGAACTGTCCGTGTTTAAGCAGGTAGTCATAGTAACGTCTATCAGCCGTCTGGTAATGTCACTCAGCTGTGCGCAATTCATCTTATATTCGTAAATATACAATGCACTTACAATAAATAATGAATAAAAATAAATATACATCGCAAAGGAAGAATAAAAAAAGAAAAAATGAAAAATACCTGCAATATCATCTAACGTCAATAAACCTACAACACACAAAAAATAATAAACAAACAAATGGATACATACATATCAAAAGAAAGAAAAAAAAAATGAAATGAAAAATTCCCACGAATACCATGTAACGTTAACAAAGTTCAATTTCATTCGTACTAGTCGAATCTTTATCATTTCATTCTGGCTGACGACAAGCTAATGTATTTCATTCATTTCTCCTCCGGCAGCGAAGGCGATTGAACACTAGAGCAAAGACACAAATGCAATATTCCGGACACCCAAACCTGACCCAAGTAATAACAGGAATGATGCAAATAAATATTCAGTACAAGTCCCTATGCGTGGGCTGGCGGTGGCGTCATCGGAAGTGTGCTGTTCTCGCATTCCTTTACTTGTGGGTTCGAATCCCGCGCTCCTCTCCGATTCACCGCAGTGACTGTTTGTTACCTGCCACAACAGTCCCCAAAATGCATAACAGGGCAAAGGCGATGGGTTTCGGATGCAGCTACTCAGCGCCTCCTGGCGTAGGATCCTCACCACTTTAGTGTCCTTATACAATAGTTCTGTTATAACAAATGCAATGGTTATTAAACAAGAGAGAGAGAGAGAGAGAGAGAGAGAGAGAGAGAGAGAGAGAGAGAGAGAGAGAGAGAGAGAGAGAGAGAGAGAGAGAGAGAGAGAGAGAGAGAGAGAGAGAGAAAGAGAGAGAGAGAGAGAGAGAGAGAGAGAAAGAGAGAGAGAGAGAGAGAGAGAGAGAGAGAGAGAGAGAGAGAGAGAGAGAGAGAGAGAGAGAGAGAGAGAGAGAGAGAGAGAGAGAGAGACAGACAGACAGACAGACTATATACGTGTACAATCGTCACCAGAAGTCCTTCGGTCTGTCCTAAACTCGAGGCCGACAACTTTTGTTGCAGAGTCCATTTTTTCTTTCCAAGAGTTGCCTTGGAATAAAACTTCCTCTTTTTTACCCAAAGACGAAATCACCTCAGGGACGAAGAGCCGCATTTGCACAGGTCATAAGAACATAAGAATGAGGGAGACTGCCAGAGACCATAAGGCCTACACTAGGCAGCTCCATGTCCCTTAATTCCTGTCATCCCAATCCATAAAGTTATCTAAACTTCTCTTAAAACAACCGATAGTTTCAGCGCTCTCATTACATGGTTACTAAATCTATTCCATTCGTTAACCATTCTGTTGGTAGACCAATTCTTGTCTACTACTTCCTTCTTAAACCTAAATCTGCCAGGTCAGCCCAGAAGCGGGGTTCTTTACCTTTGAAGTCGACTCTTGGTCACGTGACCTGAATATGGTCACAAAAAAAAAATGGAGACGATATAGAACAAGAGATATCTTCAGGTCTTCAAACTTGCAGCCTTGAACCTCTGGGAGGGGGCCGATAAAGATTTTTTTTTTATTTTTTATCATTTGCTGTGGTGAGATCCGTAGGACTGAAAGAATATACCTCTACATCAACAATGGCCTCTAGTTGTCAGGATCTTCTCGTAGATTTAACTTGAAATAATAGGTGAATATTATTCCACTAACCACGTAGTTAGTGACCGGGTTAAGCCTCGTGTTGAGACAATTAAATGTAACACCGTGCGAATATTTCAAATTCATGTGGACAAACACTTCAGCCAAATAATTTGTCAGTCAGCGGGTTATTTTGTTTTGTTTGCTGTATTTGCTCGTTTGGGTGTTTAATTTTATTTTCTTATTTTCATTTGCCAGTCTTATTTGTTTTCTCATTTTATTCTTATTTTCTTTTCTGCATTCAACCTCGTTATAAACCGAGAAGTCTCCCGTCGCTATACTTTTGTCATAAAAAACAATTATATAAGCTATTTGATTCCTTTCCTGTGCCACACCCTCGATGCTGAAAGTGTCAAGCGTCTATGAATCTGCATGATGGCGACGATGAGGGCTTTGTTCCTCCCGAACTTTGGGCGTTGACTGTGGGCGGGAGCCAAAGTTGTCCCATGGAGCAGTGGAAACGGGAGGGATGACAAGGGGGTCCTTAGTTGTCAGGATCGAAATTCCACTGACGAATTTAGTGTCATTAACAACCCTTCCACCCACCCTAAGCACCCACACAAACACAAACTCTAACTGCTACCCACTCAATCTTCTCATTTTACAGTTGGACTCAACTAGAAAAACCCAGGAGTAAAAATTCTTCTCGAAAATTTGGTGACTACAAAAGTGAGTTTGTCTAGACACTTTTGAAAACATCTATAGAGAATAAAGACGATGTCACACGATCTGCCTATGAATTCTATTCCATGTTTTTTATGCATGAATGAATGTAATTGAGTCTTCCATGAAACTACAGTATATAAGGTTTCCACCATGCGGAGTTCGACAAAAATGAGATACAGTCATACGAATGCGAGGACAGCAGTACCTCATAACGTGAAGAGGGTTGGAACAATTTTCCTCGCTCCACCGATGGTGTGTCCATGTATATATATATATATATATATATATATATATATATATATATATATATATATATATATATATATATATGTAATGTATATATCGTACATACGCATGCACACACATGCACACAAGCATATTTTACTTTTATTCCAATTACTTTACTTCTGCTCGCAACCCGTTTTCCATGACTTGACCTTCATCCCGTTTTCTTCCTCTTCAGGTACCACGACTACATCGACTCAGCGCTCCCGGCGGAATCTCCTCACCTGTACGGTCTTCACCCGAATGCGGAGATCGGCTTCCTGACGTGGACTTCGGAGCATCTCTTCAAGACGGTCTTCGAACTCCAGCCGAGGGACATGGGTTCCGCGGGGGGCGTCGTCATCACCAGGGAGGATAAGGTACACCTACGGACACACACACCTGACCCGCCATGTTCCAGATTGCTGCAAATGTATCTTTCTTTGTTGAGTGCCCAGTATTGGTGAAGGTGGGAAGTCTTCGCCAGGAGGCGTTGAGAAGCTGCGGCCGAAGCCGTCACCTTGGCTTTGTTATGCGCTTTAGGGATTGTTAGGGCGGGTAATAGACAGTTGCTGCTGGAAATTGGAGAGGAGTGCGGGATTCGAACCCACAACTAAGTGAATGCGAGACCAACACACTTCCGGTTACGTCACCAGCGCACGCTTAATAAGATGTTCTTTAAAACATTAATTACAAGGGGGTTGTTGTAAATAGAAATGTGCAAACAGAATGAAAAAAAGATATATTTGGAGTTTGGACATATGGCGTGTCAGGTTTGTTTAACTGCACTTGAAGAACTGGTTTCACTTCTAAGTACTACATTCTCTGGCGTCTTCTACGACGTCGAAGACATTTGCAATGATCGTAAGTCTTCGATGTCGTAAATGACTCGCTCACGTCGTAAATCTGAGACCCAGATATATAACAAACCCCCCCCCCCACACACACACACTCCCTGCTCCCAAGAAGACATCAAGCACTGTGGTACTTAGAAATGGAATCTATTGCAAGTCAAGATAGAAGACCTTCTTTTATCTAATCTGGACGATAGAGCTGTTGCCCTCAATGACTTTACTGATTTTGTTCTGGCTGTCACCAGGCGATTTTATTCATTGATCAATAAAAGAATTCCAGCGGTGCAGGCTTAATAGAAATAGCTCAACCGAGATACTTTAAGACACTATCGCCTGATAAGTCAGATTAGAATCACTATATCACTAAAGTCTGTGCGCTCCAAGTAGTCCGTTCAGGGTGTGGTATAAGTCGTGAGCCATTCTGCCAAATCAACCTTAGTACATGCCCCTCTCTCTCTCTCTCTCTCTCTCTCTCTCTCTCTCTCTCTCTCTCTCTCTCTCTCTCTCTCTCTCTCTCTCTCTCTCTCTCTCTCTCTCTCTCACTCTCTCTCTCTCTCTCGTATTTCCCATTTATGTGCTATCTAATTTTTTCTATTCTGTATACAATAAAGTAAGCTGTATAGTACGATGAGTATAATCTTTTAGGATTATAAGAACGATCTGAATAAATTCTATGACAGCGCTTTATCCCTCCAATGTTGCCACGTCGAGGTGTCACAGGAGAGAATGGGGGATGGATGTGGGCAGGGTGACAGTGACGATCCGATAATTGGTGGTCAAATTGGCACCGTCGCTTTCGGAAATTCCCACTTCTGCCCCACCCTAAACGGACAACTTGGAGTGCACAGACTTTAACAATACCCAGTTTGTACTTTGGTTGAGATGAAGGACTCGAAGGTTCACGCACCCTCGGGCGTAGCGTTGTTGTAAACCCCTCTACACGTGACATAAATACACACGATTTTATTCAGCTGGCGAGAAAGGAATCGTGACCCAGTATTGACAAAAGTCAATTTACACATAGAAAAGAAGAGAAGAAGAAGAAGAGGAGGAGGAGGAGGAGGAAGATGAAGAAGAAGAAGAGGAAGAAGAAGAAGAAGAAGAAGAAGAAGAAGAAAAAGAAGAAGAAGAAGAAGAAGAAGAAGAAGAAGAAGAAAAAGAAGAAAAAGAAGAAGAAAAAGGAAAAGAAGAAGAAGAAGAAGAAGAGGAAGAAGAAGAAAAAGGGGAAGAAGAAGAAGAAGAAGAAGAAGAAGAAGAAGAAGATGAAGAAAAAGGAGAAG
>NC_134815.1:41160768-41165768 GCF_046742065.1 Oratosquilla oratoria | reverse complement strand
ACATGTGGTGTGTATGTATGTGTGTGTGTGTGTGTGTGTGTGTGTGTGTGTGTGTGTGTGTGTGTGTGTGTGTGTGTGTGTGTGTGTGTGTGTGTGTGTGTGTGTGTGTGTGTGTGTGTGTGTGTGTGTGTGTGTGTGTGTGTGTGTGTGTGTGTGTGTGTGTGTGTGTGTGTGTGCGCGCGTGTGTGTGTATGTGTTTGTGTGTGCGTGTGCGCAAGATAGAGAGAATATTTAATGAAAAGCAAACCGGTCCGGGATGAACTTATCAATTACATTCAGATTTACCTTTTAATTATTCCTGCAGCGGCCGCCAAATGATTTAAATCAGCTGTGGAGAATGTCAGAATATCATTGATTTACTGATAAGCGTTTTCCAGATCACTATTTACCACAAAGAACGATAAGATATGAAACTACTAATAAAACTACCACTAAGAGCGATAACATATGAAACTACCACTAAGAGCGATAAGAAATGAAACTGCCATTAAGAGCGATAAGAAATAAAACTACCACAAAGAACGATAAGATATGAAACTACCATGAGCGATAAGATATGAAACTAACATTAAGAGCGATAAAATACGAAACTACCGCTAAGAACAATAAGATGTGAAGCTACCAATGAGAATGTTTAGATTTGAAACTAACACTAATAACAATAAGCTATGAAATTTCCACTAAGAACGATTAGATATGAAACTACTACTAAGAACGATAAGGTATGAAACTAACTCTAAGAACGATTAGATATGAAACACATGATGCTATATAATTAGAAAGTAGCCCTTATACGATTGGAAATCCTACTATTGATTACTTCAGTGAACTTTTTCGCTAAATTAAGTTCTAATCAAGAAATAAAATTCACGGGTAAATAATGTTGGCGTCATCAGAAGCGTGCTGGTCTCGCAAATGCTTAACTGTGGGTTCGAATCCCGCACTCCTTTCCGATTCCTAGCAATACCGGTCTTATCTGCCCTAACAGTAGAAGCGCATAAAAGGGGCAAAAGTGACGGCTTCGGCCGCAGTTACTCAGCGCCTCCTGGCGTAGGTGCATTGCTCCACATGCAATATGGCGAAATATTATCAATATTTTTTTTTCAGACCACTGAGCTTGCATTTAAGTTCTTAGTGATTGCGTAAACTTTATTCACATTGACAGATTTTGAGTTCTTTCACACTTTTATGTGTCATCATGACACTTGGATAGAATTCACTTTAGTCCTTGGTCAATGTTATTCACGCAAACAGAAATGACCCAAGAACGGAACACTGAAGCCCTCAGATCTTTATTTGTGTCCAACTCGAATTTTTGTCACGAAACCACTTGTTGAAAGAGCTACTTTAGATAAAAAAATACGTATGTAAAAATAAAAATGAAAAATATATAAATATATAGATAAATAAATAAATAAAATAAATAAAAAGATAAACTGATAAATAAAGAGAAAATAATAGATAAATAAACAGATAAATAAATGAATATATACATAAATAAATAGATACATAGGTAAATAAATGAAAAATAAAAAAATAAAACAAATCAATAAATAAACGAAGTAAGTAAAAAGTAAATAAATAAAAAATGAAAATAAATAAATAAATGGATAGAGTAAGTAAATGAAATGTATAAAAGTTGCGGTGAGATATCCGTTTTACTTTGTATCTTGATGGAAGAGGTGATACGGGACTTAGGCAGCCTTTGTGACGTTCGTCATTTATGACGACCGTCGAAAAAGACGCTCGTTTTTAGATAACTATACTCGCAAACGTTGTCCTACACACGCAGCGTTAAAATGACGGTCGTCATTATGGCGTCTGAGCGTTGCGCGTCATCCTGCTAATTTGACGCGCAACGCTCAAGCGCCATAATGACGACCGTCATTTTAACGCTGCGTGTATTCACCTCGGATCTGCTGCAGTCTCTGTCGAGACAGCCAGACACCACCCTGTACCTACTCACTGCTAGGTGAACAGGGGTTACACGTGAAAGGAGACAAACCCAACGAGCCGTGTGTGGGACAACGTTTGCGAGTATAGTTATTGAAATTAGCAGGATGACGCGCAACGCTCAGGCGCTATAATGACGACCGTCATTTTAACGCTGCGTGTGTAGGACAACGTTTGCGAGTATAGTTGTCTAAAAACGAGCGTCCTTTTCGACGGTCGTCATAAATGACGCAGGTCACAAAGACGCTCCGTGTGTAGTCTGTCTTATTGTAGAATATCCGCCGTCAGACGTACGATGTCACTTAACTGGTCATGTTCATGAAAATGCCACGCACGTGTTGGCTCCCTCACCTGATTAAAATCGTCTAGCCTTTGCCAAAAGCATGTCATCAACTGTGGTCTTCGAGGCTTTGGGATGATTTTTTTTTTTTTTCTGTCGTCGAGTGTATCGGACTGTAATTTTTCTTTTCAATTCACCGGTCGCTGTCGAGCATAGGGTGAGCCATCATGAATACTCAATGACCTTATCCCATTCACACAACCATAAACCGTTTCTTACTGCGCTTTGGCGAGGAGCAATGACCCTCTTGAATAGAAATAGTAATTAGAACGCCACATTGGAACACTCGAGTCTATTTATATAAATTCTGCCTCTCCAAAGAACTGCCATGGGCAATGAACCATTTCAGCCTCGAGTTTCAGAGGACAAAAAGCATTTTGAGTTTCCCATTCTGAAAAATAGCTCTAGTGGTTGACTACGGGAACAAACGTCAAGAAGAAAAGAATGCACATAAGGGCTGAAAATACACAAAAGAGCCCCACAATTAGACCTTTACAGGAGGTAGAGAGGATACAATACACCGTTTCGGAATCGAGTCCGGGAATGTGGGACTCGATGCTCCTGTTTTCGGGTGATCTCGAGGAGCTGGTTTTCGAGTGAATGCTCGAGGACGAGCGTGCGCTGTGCCCTGGCCTCGAGGAAGGAAATAATGAGAGCATATCTAGAAGCATACAGCTTGATTCTTACGAAGGTAATTCGAATACATAAAGGATTGTGGTCTTCTGAAACTGCTATTATGGAGAGAGAGAGAGAGAGAGAGAGAGAGAGAGAGAGAGAGAGAGAGAGAGAGAGAGAGAGAGAGAGAGAGAGAGAGAGAGAGAGAGAGCAATGAAACAAAAATCACATAGTCACGAGCAAAACTTTTGACACACCCAGAGAATTTTCATGATACAAAATTCAAATTTTCTTTCATCTATTCAAGAAAATTACCTAACTGTGAACTAAATGCTACATAGGAAAGTTTATCACGTAATTGACAAAAAAAAAATCATACTGACGTTGAAAGAACTGTGGCGTGATTCGAAACTTTTGCTTGTGACTGTACATCAGACTCGCTCCTCTTTGCCTAAGCGCAGAATGAGACGCAGGTGACACAGGCGACGCAGCACAGAGCAAAGGCAGACTTCCTGTTGCTGAATTAAAGTACAGCTTGAACTTCTATCATTTGAAATGCTGAGGAAGTACATCTAGAAGCATTTCAAGTGAGAGAGAAGCTCAAACTTTACTTCAATTCAGCAACAGGAAGTCTGCCTTTGCTCTGCGCTGCGTCGCCTGTGTCACCTGCGTCTCAGTTAGCGCTTAGGCTTACACATTAAAAAAATGAAATTCTTTCACGTATTACTTTACGAGCAGAGCGAAGCTCCGATCAAGCGGTCGTGTTTCTATTAATTTGTGTGTAATATCAAAGCGCGAGTGTTTCAACGGAAATCCGAGGTAGGGTACCCAATTATGGTACGTATGCTATGACGAAATACGGTCGTTTTTTGCAATGTCGTGTAATTTCCGCTTCTACAGTTTTATTTAAGCGGTAAGCTCTCATGTTCATATGTGTATGTGTGTGCGTGTGTGCGTGCGTGCGTGCGTGTGTGTGTGTGCGTGTGTGTGTGTGTGTGTGTGTGTGTATGTGTGTGTGTACGTCTGTATAAATGTACGTATGTGTGCCTCGTGTGTGTGTGTGTACGTGTGTGTAAGTGCACGTGAGTGTGTGTGTGTGTGTGTGTGTATGTGTGTGTGTGTGTGTGTGTGTGTGTGTGTGTGTGTGTGTGTGTGTGTGTGTGTGTGTGTGTGTGTGTGTGTGTGTGTGTGTGTGTGTGTGTGTGTGTGTGTGTGTGTGTTTGTGTGTGTTCGTGTGGACACTTTTCCGTGCATTCCATATTGCATCTCTTTACATATACGCCCCTTGAGTACTTTATGGGATCTCGCTGCTGTCCACAACATACATCTCCATGTAAACAAGCGCAGCTGCACGGGTCGTTAAGTTTCTGTGTTTTTGACATTGTTCTTCTCGTCTTTGCGTTTGCCTCTCTCCTCCTTCTCCTTCTCCTCTTTTCCCGTCGCCTCCTCCTCCTCCTCCTCCTCCTCTTCTCTCTCCTTCTCCTCCTCCTCCTCCTTTTCTCTCTGCTTCTTCTCCTCCTCTTCTTTTAACCCATTCGACGCTGAGGTATCTCGCCGTGAAAACTTCCCCCTCGTCTACAAAGTTTATTTCGTACTTATTTCTCCGCGAGTCGCAAAAAAAAAAAAGATCGTCTTGTTTTCTTCCCACGTACACCCGCGCGCGGGCGCGCGGGGGCACGACAATCGCCCCGTGCGTCCATCTTTGTTGTTGTATATCGCGGGGGCCGTTTCCCTGCTCCTGTGTGGCAATGGATTGCCCCTGCACTGCACGCCAATGGCTCCTGTCGCAAGAGTGACGCAGCATTTTAATGTATTCTCACCCCTTTTGTATTGCTCCAACTTTAAAACCCGCCCGGGAAGGTAGCCTATTTTACAGTACTTTTATTTTCATCCTTTTTTTTTGTATAATTTTCGCTTACTTCTTGTGCGCTGGTGGCGTAATCGGAAGCGTGGAGGTCTCACTTTCCTTTAGCTGTGGGTCCGAATCCTATGCTTCTCTCCGATTCCCAGCAAGGACTGTTATCTCTCTAAACAAGTCTCCAAAGGACATAGGACACATGTGACGGTTTTGGGAACAGTTATTTAGCGTCTC
>NC_134815.1:41150768-41155768 GCF_046742065.1 Oratosquilla oratoria | reverse complement strand
CCAGAACCTGTTTAAAAATATTATGAAAAAAATATATATATAATAATATATTCTAACGCTCCATGTTGAACGGGACTCAATGCGGATATTGAAAGGTCTAGTAGAGTCCTTATCCGCCGTAGCTGCAAAACCGTCCCGGTAAGAAGTCAGCACCAGTAGCCGCAGCGTAGGATCCCACGAGCAGCTGTTTGAAATGTCTTCCTGAGAAGCAGGGGCTGGCGGGCCAGCGTACTGGTCCTAAGCCATAACTATTGAAGGCCTGGCGCTCCCTCAGCTGAATAAAATCACCTGGCGATGGCCAGAACAAAGTCTCTACATTGATCGTCTCTTTACTCTGAGGGCTTATTTAGTGCCCAAACAAATACTAAAAGAAAAATCAAATAAGAATAATTAAATAAACAAATCAGCAGATAGATGAATGCAATAAGAATAGATGAATAGATCAATAAATAAAAAAAATCTACTTCTTTTCTACTATACTCCCTTTCGAGAACTCCAAATTACCACTTCCCTTTCCATCCCATACGGTTGTTCTTGTAGCCTCACTCTATCAACCTTTCCCTTCTGCTGCTGCGCGTCATATATTATTTTTATGCGCGAATGGGGGCTCCTGGCGTCATATTAGGGGTGAGCCTCCTTTCACCCTTTGAAAAAAAAAGAAAAAAAAAGAAGACAGGCCCACACCAGTCCCGAGGAGATCAGACTGCGAAGAAGCGGGCGAATGTATGACAAAGCACAGCAACCATGAGAATTCTTTTCATAAAGCAATATCTATTGTAATATAGTGGTTGTTAAAGATGTTTTTAAAGTCACTAGAGCTATGCACGATGAGTAAAGTCAATACAAATGTTTGCAAGTTTTCCTTGGGCAACAAACTACAGAATGACTTCCAGTGCTGAAAAGCTCTAAAACATAAGCGCTTCAATTCCGCGTTTTCTCTCTTTTGACGCGCACAAGTTATGTTGCCCCGTTTCTCCCAGGTGGGATCTTGAACGACGCTGCGACAGAAGCAAACCCGTTCAAACCGTTAGAAATCGTTAAAACCGTTAGGAGCGTTACCGTCGCTCACTCGTTGAGTCGCTCGCTTGCTCACTCTTCCGGTGTGTGCGCGAGCTTACACCATGAGGCGCTTCGTGTTCGGACTTCCTGAACAAGAAGCAGTCGGGGGTGTTCACATTTTGGTCTTTGTTCATTTGTTTGTTATGCATTTTCTCTTTCCACGTCCGACCTTGTTATGAAGAAAAGATCTTCTGTGGGCAAGGATGGTTTCTCATTGTACGAGTAACCCAAAGTAATATTTCATTAGCTTAACCAGCGCTTCTATCCATGGAGACAATGAAACACCAAAGAGGAGTCATAGAATTTGTTAAGGAGAGATTTAAGAAGGGTAGCAGACGGTCAACAAAATGTGAAAAATCGTAACAATATATATATATATATATATATATATATATATATATATATATATATATATATATATATATATATATATATATATATTTATGTAACTAACTGTAATAGTGCCGGATTCATACTACCCGTTTGTCTGTTGTTGCCTTTCTGATTCTGAAGTGTACTGACCCAGAGACGACTAAAAACTTCAAAATGGTGACTGAAAGAATAAAAAGGATCGCCTCCTCTGTACTCTTGAGGTTTGAATGGAAGACACACACACACACACACACACACACACACACACACACACACACACACACACACACACACACACACACACACACACACACACACACACACATACACTCCCACACATACACAGACACACACGTTTTCCTTTAAGCTAACACACATTTTCAACCAAGACATCTTTTTCAGTTTCGAAGGAAAAGGGTCCCCTGTTTTGGGAGGATTGGATGAGAACGAAATCGAAAAAAAGGGGAAGAAGGTGGAAAGTGGGATGGGGAAAAACGAAGAAAGGTTTATTATTCTTGTCGTAAGTACCGGCTCCTTTTGGTGGGTGGCATTAGGAATTCCGAAAGGCTCTTCCTCATTACCATAACAGTACCCACATCCTCCTGAAGTCTCCGGCTCATTCTAGTGGTCCTTCCAGGCTTTTTATTTCCCTTCGAAGCCGTCTTCGCCATTTGAGAGGTCTTCGTCCTCGGGGACGCGGGTTTGTGTGTGTTTGAGAAGGTCTTGCCAGTAGTTCTCCCACGCTCTCATACTCGATCATCACCCAGTCCAAAACGTTCTAATTTCTTGCTCTGAGTTTATGTATCTGGTTTTAATTTTTTAATATTCTGTGTGGTAAGACAACATCGAAAAGGGCATACGATCAGACATGAGAGCAAGGCTTTCAGAGAGCCGGGAGTATACACACACACGATATATATGTATATATATGTATATATATATATATATATATATAATATTATATAATATATATATATACATATATAAACATATATATATACATATATACATATATATATATATATATATATATATATATATATATATATATATATCTTGTCAACCTTTGCTGAAACTTGCTGCTTAGAAAAAAAATGAAAGCTAAGTTTCTCCCAAAGCTTCAGCAATTCTTGAGATATCTTCCTTATTCGGTCTGCTCGCCCTTTGAGTTCATCGTACAACCTCAAAAATCTACCAACAATGTTCCTGTTCAAAGGCATTTTGCACATGATCTTATTTATGTCCTCTTTCATTTCTGGTATGCTTGGACAGCATTTTGTAGTTGTTGTTAAATTCCGTGTCCATTTCTTTCCAGCTGATTCCAAAAACGAGAATGGAGAATACACTATCTGCTGCAAAGGTGTATTTAAACCAATTCTGATTTTTCGTTATAATGCACGAAAGGTATCTACTATCCAGTAATGTGTAAGTATTCATTATCCTCATGCATTTGAAAATGCTACATGGTAAGAAAATTTATTCCGTAATAACTACAGAACTGTAAAGCTGTAAAGTCACTGTTTCTTTGTCTACACAGAACACACTCAAAACTGCAGCTAGCAAAATTGACTTTAGACAGCTGCTACCGATACTACTGCTGATACCCCCTCAGGCTCTCACTTCCTGTGTACAGCAAAAATGAAATGATGTTGGGTGCGGGAGACTTTTACAACCCAAATAAAATAACCTAAAAAACTAACATGGAGGCAAAGATTCATGAAATGCAACACCAAGAAAATAAAAAAAACTTGAAAAAGTTAAGTACTTACTGTCTACAAGTTTTCTTTCTCTTGTGGTTATTTTGCATATATATATATATATATATATATATATATATATATATATATATATATATATATAATACACGTATACACACACACACACACACACACATATATATATATATATATATATGCATATATGTATATATACATATATATATATATATATATATATATATATATATATATATGTGTGTGTGTGTGTGTGTGTGTGTGTGTGTGTGTACGTATATACATATATACAAATACATATTATATATATATATAAATATAAACACAAATATATATATATATATATATATATATATGTATATATATATATATATATATATATATATATATATATATATATATATATATATATATATATATATACATTTATATATGTGTGGACATAAGGACTAGTTATGTGTCTGAGCTTCACACACACATCCGTAATGGTCAAGCCTGGGGTCCGCTCGCCTTCGTCCCCATCTAATTGCCTTGTGGGTTCCACAGCATCCTGTTCCCAATTGTACACAATCGGAGGCTCAGGATAATCCATTCCTTGGTTTCAAAAGGCTTATGAGCTCACTATTGTCCTGCTGGCATGAGAGTTGGGACACTCTCGCAGCTTGTATTCCGGTAATGGATTTCTGTTTGGCGGTGGGATTTCCTCTTTTTCGGGAATGCAAGACCCATTGGGCTGCAGTGGAGACTTAGCACTGTATGGCTTGGAGAAGAGAATGTGCAAGAGGCCACTTCCCTCCAACGTATCTAAGGCCTCGGAAACACGGGGCTAGTTTAGTACACGGTTGTGCTTATCGACTTGTAAACTAGTCCTCTCCTTGTCCATTGTGAAAGGAAAATGAGTAAACTTGCCTCCAAAATAGCCTAGTGCCGACACTAAAGCTTTGTTGACACGGGGCTAATTTAGTAACCGCTAGTGCTAGTAACTTTTAGACTACCCCTGTACTTGCCCAATGTCAACGGAAAGTTAGTCAACTTGCCTCCAAACTATCCTAGTGTCAACACTTACTTGCAGGGTATGTTAACTCGCAGCTAGTACTAGCGGCTACTGAACTAGCACCGTGTCAACGAGGCGAGGCTTGGAGAGTGAGTTTCGATCTTGAAAGCTCGGTTATATAGCTTTTGTGCATCTCGGAACAAAACGCCGAAGGACAGTGACGAATATATATATATATATATATATATATATATATATATATATATATATATATATATATATATATATATATATATATATATTTATATATGTATATATATATATATACATGTATATACATATACATATACATATATATATATTTATCTATTCAAGAAAATTAATTGCGAGCTAAAAAGTACATAGGAAGATAGATCACGTTTTCGACAAAAGAAAATAATTTTGCCGTTGTGAGGACTGTACTGTAGGTCGAAACTTTTGTTTGTGACTGTACATCGGGACGTGTTGACCTTCGTATTTGATCGAAATGATTATAGATAATGATAAATCTATAACCTAACAAGCTTAATGCAGGTCTTTTTTTTTTCGGAAATTTCAGTTGAATAGGAGAAACACAGCTGATGACATTAAAAGTAATATTTCTGCTGCTGTATTTTTTATATAGTTGTTCAGGATAAACTATTTCTAGAATATTTTTCTACGGAGTTTCTCGGGAGTCGATCATCAACAAGCGGAGTGTCTGGAGGGCGAACACTAATCCTCAGACTCTACTTGACTGCACAAAAATCTGAGTCGGAAAACAAAAACAAAAACATTCATTTTAAAAAAAAAAAAAAAAAAAA
>NC_134815.1:41145768-41148268 GCF_046742065.1 Oratosquilla oratoria | reverse complement strand
TCCTACTGCCGTCTCTTCCATCATCACCTCTCCATCTGCACCTTTTACCTTTTCCTTGATTCGTCTCCTCTTCCTCTCTTAATTTCTTTCCAAAACATCTTTTAATTACTTTCAAAATTTTCTGTCATACTCTTACCCCATTTCACATCTGTTCTCCTCTTTGCTTCCTTTATCTTATTCTTTACTTCTCTTCTCTTTTCTTTGTACCTCTCATATAATTCGTCCTATTTTGTAACCAATCTGTGAATGCTCACATATTCTCCCGTCCAACCTTTTTTGCTTCCTCATCCCACCACTCACTACCCTTTCTTCTATTTCCTCCCATCCTTCTTGTTCCACACACCATCTTTGCACACATTGTGACTCCCTCCTTGAACCATCCCCATTCCTCCTTCACTCCTAGTTCTACTCTATCCTTCACTCCCTCCCACTCCTCTCAGCTTCTTCTTGTACTCCTCCTTTTCTTTCTCATTTAATAATAATAATAACAATAACAACAATGATAATAATAAAAAAACAAGAGTTAATGAATAGATGAACACTGAATCCCTAAAAGCCCCCACAGTCAGTTGTTCTATTTTACACTAAACTCTCAGTATACGAGCTCTGATCCCTTTAACCATGAAACTAAACCAAAATCTATAGTAATTGTCGTACTAAGTCACGGTCGTCAACTGAGTTAGCCACAAACTTAAACTTAGCCACGGCCTCCAATCACCATAGACGCGAAGGCAATCCGGCGTGTTTGTTTTCTCCTGTTCTTCGTTTACTTGAACACAATACCACGCTTCCCGTTTGTCCTAAATGACGTAGACGCTAAGCTTCCCGTTCGTCCTAAGTGACGAAGACTAAGGTTTATTCAGATCTTGTGCGGTCAGGCTGAAACCAACCCACCAACCTACGCGGCAGCTGCAGTGTGTATTCCGTCCTCGGTCTAAGGATTTTCTTCAGCTTGGACAAGTCCCGAACCATTTATTATGACATAAATCTCACATGACTCGCCAACCGGTTTCCTGACGACTTTATGCAGCAGAAGAGGAACTCGGTCCCCAGACAAGTTGAGTCGTGTGATTAGAGTACTTTCGAGGCGACTCGCTTCTCTCTGTCTCGGCTTTTTTTTTATCTTTATTCTCTCACTCTTCTTTCGAATATTGTAACTATATTACTTCTCTATACTTATTTTCACTATCTTTTTCTGAATTCAGCAACTGTGTGCCTCCCCACTTACTCTAGGAGACAGCACACTAGATTCTCTGAAACGTCTAAACCCGTTGTAACGAGTCCAGTTTCGATCTCCGGCGTGTGTTTGTGTGATTAACCACCATGGTCTTGGTTCACGTGTTGGGCTCGTGATTGACAGCTATTTCCTTTTCGGAAGAGAGCTCAGAGCTCATATATAACCGATCTATGGAAAATGCACACACACCTCGAATTCCCCGCCCACGAGTTGGAGTAACGACTCGCAGTACAACGATACTTAAATTATTTCAACATTGGGCGGGATCCGAACCCGGACCGCCGTAGTGGCGGCCGGGAACTCTACCACCACACCATCAATTGTGTATGTGTGTATGTGTGTGTGTGTGTGTGTTTATGCGTTTGTGTATGTGTCTGTGTGCACTTTATACGTGTGTCTGTGTTTATATGTCTGTGTTTTTGTGTGTTCATGTCTGTGTCTATACTCATGTATCGTTGTCTGTGTTTTTCTATGTTTTCACGTGTGCCAATCAAACGCGCCTTCAGTCCATCTTTTCAAGCTAAAATTTCTAGAAGCCCAGTTAACCCAGATTTATTAATTTGCACAATTTCCCGATGAGAGTTAAGCCTCTGGAAACCTGACTAACCTGTTCTATTTAAACGGAAATAATTAAACTCTGAGACTTTCGAAGCATGAAATATATGGAATTGATCATCATTGCTGTTGAATATTAATGATTAGCCCAGGATTCCCTGTATAACGTCTTTGATTATATGTTGGACTTTTAATTTATAAATGGGAAGAGGAATGCAATATTTTGTGGCAGATTTGTTTATTTGCACGTGCATTTATTCATGCTCTTCTTTTTGAAAGCAATTAGAAAAAAAGTAGGTACTAAATCTATCCATCTTGATTTTGTGACTAGATATTAGGTTAGGTGGAAGAGATGGGGAAGGGGACGGGAAGGGAGAAGGGGGAGGGGAGGGGGAGGGGGACGGGAAGGGAGAAGGGGGACGGGGAGAGGGAGGGGGAAGGGAAGGGAGATGGGGGAGGGGAGGGGGAAGGGCAAGGGGGACGGGGACGGGAAGGGAGAAGGGGGAGGGGGGAGGGGGACGGGAAGGGAGAAGGGGGAGGGTAGGGGGAAGGGGGAGAGGGACGGGAAGGGAGAAGGGGAAGGGTAGGGGGAAGGGGAGGGGGACGGGAAGGGAGAAGGGGGAGGGGAGGGGAGGGGGAGGGGGACAGGAGAAGGGGGAGGGGGGAATCTGAGCGGATGGGGAATAGTCTGCTCCTTGTGTGTCTTGG
>NC_134815.1:41128268-41138268 GCF_046742065.1 Oratosquilla oratoria | reverse complement strand
CTTCCAGACTGGAACAACACAACCGTATTAAATGAAGGATCATCCAAGAAACTGAATACAATTGAGGCAGTATACATTAACACTAATAACAGCATTAACCATAGAGAAGGCTTTATATGTCTAGCAAAAGCCACAAGCTTATTAATAATAAAAGAATACGCAAATAAAATAACAAGCTCTCCGAAGCGTCCCATGAGATGACCCGTCCATGTATAAAATCTCCTGTTATGTTTGAGTTGTTAGCTTTGTGATCAAGACCCTGTGGGTCGAAACGTTAAAGCGTGAAATTCTCCCATTACTCCTCGTCTGCTTCTTCCACCTTCAGTCTTATATATATATATATATATATATATATATATATATATATATATATGTGTATATATATGTATAATATATACATATACATACACACACACGTGAGTATACATATACATACATACATGTATATATATATATATATATATATATATATATATATATATATGTATTTATCATATATGTATATATTTATTTATATATATATATATATATATATATATATATACATATATATATATATATATGTATGTCTATCACTGGTGAGAAATGCAGTAAGAAATTTGTAAATCACAACTAACACCACAATCGGACGAAAGAAAGAGTTGAGGAAGCATCCTCCTTCCATTTTATACCACTGAAGAGGATTACAGTTAGCAATCGAAATAGTTTCGATTTCTCAACTCTCTTACACACACACACGCACACACACACACACACACACACACACACACACACACACACACACACACACACACACACACACACACACAAACACACACACACATATATATTATATATATATATATATATATATATATATATATATATTATACTCGTATATATATATATATAATATATATATATATACATATATATATATATATATATATATATATATATATATATATATATATATATATATATATATATATATATATAATTTTGGGTCCAGGCTATTGCTATCAGTTGATTTCGGGACGTAGAATACTTCGTCCGAGATACCAAATTGTTCCAGAATTCAAAATATCGTAAATTTAAAATACCATAAATTTAAAACACCGTAAACTTAAAGCACCATCAATCTAAAGCATTGCCAATTGAAAAAAAACATAGATTCAAAACATAGATTTACAATACCATTCAACTTTAAACCTTGTCATCCTAAAACTATAATATAAAACACCGTAAACTTAAAACACCGCAGACTTGAACTTCACTGTCAATTTAGAACACCGTGAATTTGAAACACCGCAAACTTAAAAGACAGTGAATTCAAAACATCCAATTTTTCTTATTTTTTACATTTATCTTCACGTATTTGTCTTCCCGTCTGGCCGCTATTCCTTCCTTCCCAGTTTCGTTTTCTGACCTATTCATAGATTTTCTTCATTCCATTTATTCTTCACATTTATTTTCCTCTTCGTCTTTTTTATCTTTTCTCATTTAATACTTTCTCGTTCGTTTTTCCATCTTTGTTCACTTTGACATGGATCTTTCCTCCATTTCTGATATTTTGATAGAAATGAAAATTCCATATCAAGAAAAAGAAAAAGAAAATAATGTGTGTGATTTCATCTACGTTCTTGAGTCCTTCCTCTCGTCTCTCTTTTTCTCTTTTTTTGTATTTTTTCCCTTTTACTTTATTCTCTCACGCCATTCCCTCTTCTTCTCTCCACTTAATCGCCTTCATCTAATTACCCCAAACTTTTTTTTTCCTTTTCCTTCATGTATGTTTTATCTCCCTCTTTGGCTCATCAGTCTTTCATTAAGCTCAGGCCTTCTTCCTGCAGATCTGACCTGAAACCGGTAACCTGAAACCAGTGACCTGAGACCAGTGACCTTAGACCAGTGACCTAGGACGAGTGACCTAGGACCAGTGACCTGGAACCAGTGACCTGAGGCCGGTGACTTGCTATTAATGATCTATAACTGGTAACCTGATATCGGTGACCCAACTTCGATGACCCGACATCAATGACTTGATATATGTGACCTGATATGGGTGACCTGACTTCAGTGTCCTGACTTCGGTAAATAAATCTCTATGACCTGACCACGATGACCTGATATCAGTGACCTGACTTCGGTGACCTAACATCAATGACCTGACATCGGTGACCTGACATCGGCGACCTGATTTTGGTGACCTGACATTAGTGAACTGATATAAATTACCTGGATTTAGTGCCTCGTGCTTTACGATTTTTAAACCATTTGCCTTTCTCCCAAATTCATCTTCTTCCGTCCAGATTAAACCGACAATTTTCTCACCTATCGCTTTCTCTCTCTTTCTGTGTGTGTGTGTGTGTATGCGTGTGTGTGTGTGTGTGTGTGTGTGTGTGTGTGTGTGTGTGTGTGTGTGTGTGTGTGTGTGTGTGTGTGTGTGTGTGTGTGTGTGTGTGTGTGTGTGTGTGTGTGTGTGTGTGTGTGTGTGTGTGTGTGTGTGTGTGTGTGTGTGTTCTATCTATCTATCTATCTATCTATATATATATATATATATATATATATATATATATATATATATATATATATACGTATTTTTGTTTTAACTCTTATTACATCTTCGGTATAATATTTTTGGTATCAGTTTTAGGACCTAGTTTCTTTGAAGGTGACCTCTTTGGTGACTTCTTAGGCCAAACTCGGAGGCACAGATCCTAATACAAGTGGGACAGGGAATTCTTTGTGCCGGGTTAACAGGACCTCGTGCCATGCATTCATGTCTGCGGTTTTGTCGCTCGATCCTGATATTTGTGCGGGTGGTTTCAAATATGTCATGCAACATCTCTGTTGACCAACTAAAAATTGTGGCCACTGACCGAGAAAGTTGGAGATTAACAGTCCATCAGGCTGTCGACATATTTGAATATATATATATATATATATATATATATATATATATATATACATATATATATATATATATATATATATATATATATGTATGTATATATATATATATATGTATATTTATATATATATATGTGTATATATATACATATATATATATATGTATATATATTATATATATATATATATAATATATATAGTATTATATATATATATAGTATATATATATATATATATATATATATATATATATATATATATATATATACAGTATTACATTTATATATATATATATATATATATATATATATATATATATATATATATATATACAGTATCATATACATATATATATTTATCTCTATCTGTATCCCTATTTTTCTTTCTCACTTTCTCTCTTTCCACATCTTCTGAATTCTCCTCTCTTTCCTTCTTTCTATTTTCACTCCTGTCTTATTTTTTCATCCTTTTATTCTCTTCTTTCTTCTTTCTTCGTATTCAAATCACCTCGTCTTTCCTCTTCTTCATCTTCATTTCCTTTCTTCCTTCCTGCATTATCTATTCCATCTTTTCTTGTCATTCTCCTCTTCATTATTTTCGTTTGTCTTTCTTTTTCTCTCTTGTTTGTATACTTCGCGTTTTCTATAATTCACTTATCCATCTTTTCTTAACTTTATTCCTCTTGTCGGTCTTCCCCTTTTACTCGATTCTTTCAATTTCTTTAGCCTCTTTAGTGTGCTGATGGCGTCATCGGAAGCGTGCTGGTATCGCATTCGCGTAATTGTGGGTTCGAGTCCCGCACTCCTCTCCGATTCCCCGTAGTGACGGTCTGTTACCTATCCCAAGCGCATAGGGCCGAGGTGATGGTTTCGGCCGCACCTACTCAGCGCCTCCTGGCGTAAGCTCCAAACCACTTCTCATCGTTCCCCCACCCACCCATTTTGCACTTCCGGTGTCACACTATGCGGCCGCGCCGGATTCGGCCAGATCATGTTAGAAAGTTCAAATAACTTAATAACATCACCTGACGATAGCCACAACATTATATAACGACCATCATCTCCCCTGAGTAGTTAGAATAACATCGTAACCTTTCGAGTCTAATGACTCATCAGGGAGACTTTGCTATGGTCAACAAGCCGCCACCGCCGGCGCCGCCGCAGCCGGAGAGTGTGACACCGGTCTTAGGGTCCCGCCTTGCATGCACATCCTCTCGGGAAGCCTTTTGTGGGTTTCCGCTTCCATCACTTCTTCTCTGACCTCTTCTTCCTCCACTTGATCCCCCCTCTCGACAAACTTTTACACCCACCCTCACTTCTTCCTCATCTAACTCCATCATCATCCATCATTCCTCATCTGTTCTCTCCTCCTCCTCCTCCTCCTCCATATTTTCGGCCTCTTTATGTTCCTCCTCCACCCCCTTCTTCTCCTCCTCCTCCTCCTTCTTTCTCTCCTCCTCCTTTCTCTCCTCCTCATCCTCCGCCGCCGCCCTCTTCTTTACTTCCTCCTCCTCCACTTCTTCATCCTCCTCCTCCATCTCCTCATTCCTTCCCTTCCTTCCGCTCCACTTCTCTCCCATTCCCTCCCTTCTACTTCCATACCTTTCCCTCCTCTACCCTCCCCTTCCCCTTCCTTCCCCTCCTCTCCCCTCCTCTTCACCTTCCTTTCCCTCCTCTCCCCTCCCCTTCCCCTTCCTTCCCCTCCCTTTCCCCTTCCTTCCCCTCCTCTCCCCTCCCCTTTCCCTTCCTTCCCCTCCTCTCCCCTCCCTTTCCCCTTCCTTCCCCTCCCTGATTTCTAGTGTTGTTTCTCTTTGTATCGTTCTTCTTGGTCGGGCCCAAACTCTTTCTTAACGCTATTCTCCCAATCACACTTATATCTCAAACATGCCCCCTATTCTCTTCTTTTCTCTTTATTCTTCCCTTCCTCCTGTTGTTCTTTCTACTGTTGTCCCTCTCTTTGCTTCCTATATTTGTTCCTCATTCATTCCCCTTCCCCATTTCTCTTTCGTCTCATCTTTTTTCCCAAATTCCTTTCTCTTTATTCTCCACAGTTTTTTATGTTATTTTCTCTTGTTTTCCATTCTCCCCTCTTCCTCCCCTCAGCGATTCTCTTCCCCCCCTTTGTTTCATCCTTTGCTTTTCTCCTCTCTTTTATTCTCTTTTCCTCTCTTCTCTTCTCTTTTCTTCGCTTCTTCCTTTTCATTCCTCTCTTCTTCCTCTTTTCATTCCTCTTTCCATTCCTCTCTTCTCTTCTCTTCTTCCTTTTCATACCTCTCTTTTTCCTCTTTTCATTCCTCTCTTTTCATTCCTCTCTTCTTCCACCACATCATTTGTCCTCCCCCATCTTCTTCACTGCCATTGCTCTTCTACCTTTTTTTAACGTTCTTCTTCTTCTGTTCTCCTTTCACGTAATCTTCCTCCTTTTCCATCTCCTCCTTCTCCTCCTATATGTTCTTCACCTCCTTTTTGTACTCCTCATCCTCATTCTCTTTCTCTCTTTTACTTCCTCCTCTTCCTTCACTTCCTCCCCTTTCTCTTTCTCAACCTCCTATTCCTCCTTCTCCCTTCCTCATCCCTCTCTTCCTCTCCACTCCCCTCTTCCTCCCTCCCCCTTCTCTTCCCTTCCCATCCTCTTTCCGTCCCTCCTCCTCCCTCTTGTTGTTCCCTCCCCTCTTCTTCTCCCCCCTCTTCTTCCCCTCCCTCCTCTCTCCTCCTTTTCTCTCCCCACTTCTTCCCTTCTCTCCTCTCTCCTCCCCTCTACTCCTTTATCTTCATACCCTCTCCCACCTTCTTACTTATTACCCTTTATCAACTTCTTGACCATCCTTTTCTTAACCATCCCGCCCTCTTGTCTTTTCCCCATCCTCCCCCACGCTCTCTGTCCCATTCCCTTTCTCTCCCATGTCCTCTCCCTCACTCTCCCACGTCCTCTGCCTCATTCCCTTCCTTCATCTCTTTTTAAAATTCAGTTCCCCTTCACTTCTCTCGCTTTCCCTCCGCCTCTTCTCTAAAAGTTCCCTCATTTGTCTGCCCTTAATGACCTCCCTCCTTTGGCTTTATCCTTTTTACTCCAACTCTCTAACTCCCCCTCCTCCTCCTCCTCCTCCTCCTCCTCCTCTTCCCCCCTTTGTCTTGTTATTTTTCCTCCTCATCCTCTTCTTCGACCTTCTATTCTTCCTTGTCATTTTCCTTGTCTTTCTCCTCCTCCTCATCTTCTTCCTCGACCTTCTATTCTTCCTTGTCATTTTCCTTGTTTTTCTCCTCCTCCTCCTCCTCCTCCTCCTCCTCCTCCTCCTCCTCCTCCTCCTCCTCCTCTTCTTCTTCTTCTTCTTCTTTTCTTCCTATACTCCTTACCTTTCCTCCTACTCATCTTGTTCTTTGTCCTCATTCTCATCATTTCTTCTTCTCCTCCTCCTCTTCTTCTTCCTATTATTCTTCCATTTCTTCCTACTCGTCTTGTTCTTTGTCCTCATTCTCATCCTTTCTCATCCTTCTCTTTCTCGTCATTTTCCTTGTCTTTCTCCTGCTCTTCCTTCTCTTTTTTCCTCCTCTTCTTCCTATTTTTCTTTCCCCACTTCCTACTCGTCTTGTTCTCTGTCCTTATCCTCCTTCTCGTCCTTCTCTTCTTCTTTGTCGTTTTCATTGTCTTTATCTTCCATTATCACTTCTAATTCCATCTCCTAATCTTCCTCTTGTTTTTCTCCTCCTCTTCTTCTACCTCTTGTACCGCCTTCTCCTCCTCCTTCCCCTCTCCACCTCCTCCTACCTCTCCTCTTCCTCCTCCTCCCATTTCACTTCCTTCTCTTTCTCCTATTTTTCTTCTTTTTCTTCTTCTTCCTTCTTCTTATACTCATTTTCCTCCTCCCCTTTACTATCCTCTTCATTCTATTTCTATTCCTCCTCCCCCTCCTCTTCCTCCTCGTTTTCTTCTTCTCCTCTTTCTCCTCCTCCTACTTCATTTTCTTCTCTTTCTCCTCCTATTTCTCTTCTTTCTCTTCTTTTTCCTTTTTCTTCAACTCATTTTCCTCTTCCCTTTTATAATCCCCTTCCTTCTAGTTCTAATCCCTCCTCCCCTTCCTCCTCTTCCTCCTCGTTCTCGTTTTCTCCTCCTCCTCCTCCTCTTCCTCCGAGCGAGGAGGCGGAGAGGAGCCGAGGACCGAGTCGAAAGGGGAGGCGGAGGCGAACGGGGAGGAGCAGGAAGGAAGAGAGGTGGAGGGGGGAGGGGGAAAGGGGGGAGAGTGGGGTAGGGGGGGAAAGGGCTGGCCAACAGGAGCAAATGAAACTCTACTTCTTTTCTTTCTTTCCCCCATAAAGTTTCGAGGATTTGGGACTTTTTTTTCGAAATCGAGGGGACCCGAAGACCGTTGATTTCATAAAAAGAAAGAAAGACAAAAAAAAAAAAAAAAAAAAAAAAAAAAAAAAAAAAAAAAAAAAAAAAAAAAAAAAAAAAAAAATCCCGTGAAAGCCACTTGTTTGGATTTGAAAACAACACGAAACATATCACTGTTTTAGTTGGGTTCACTCATGTGAATTATCCTTCTCACGTTCCACTCAGGGCGGGGGGGGACAAGAATATCGCCATTGCGTTCCCCTCCCCCAACGTGTTGTGACGGTGACTAAATAGGGTGGAACAATAGGAGAAACTATTATTTGAAAAGGCTACCCACCGTACAGAGGAAAATTTAGTTATTGTATATATGTGGATTCAGTTTCTGAGGTTAATTGTGTGATTTCACTTAACTTATTCACTACTGAAATAGTGAGCGCTGAAACTATTCGTTGTTTGAAGAAAATATGAAATACATTTATGGATGGGGATGATCGGTAGTAAGGAACATGGAACTGCCTAGTGTAGGCCTTATGGTCTCTTG
Organism: Oratosquilla oratoria; assembly: GCF_046742065.1. Lineage (NCBI taxonomy): Eukaryota > Metazoa > Arthropoda > Malacostraca > Stomatopoda > Squillidae > Oratosquilla > Oratosquilla oratoria. The sequence continues at coordinate 41,130,509 of NC_134815.1, read as the reverse complement.
CAGCCTCCTTCATTTCTATGTTCTTATGACTACGTAGCTGAATAAAACCGTCCGGATCATATTAGAATAGCCACTGGGTGATGGAAGGGGAAGACCCTACCCCAGGAGGCGCTGAGTAGCCGCGGTAGAAACTGTCACCTTTGCCCTATTATGCGCTTTGGGGAACTGTTTGGGCGCAACAGTCATTATTGGAAATCGGAGAGGAACGCGGGATTCGAACCTACAACTAAGGGCGTTATCACACTGGGCTATTTTCCCTCCAATCTCCAATTAATTGGCGGTAACGACCTACCTTCAGCATTTTTTATGCCGTGAATTCACTATGGAAAACTATTTTATTTTATAACCAATTTACATTGAATGTCATTTGATATACTGAAGGAAAATTATTTTTCTCCAGCATATCAGACTCTTTGCCTAAAGCTGCGGGCTGCAAATCTTCTCCAGCAGTTGGAGGAAAAATAGCCCAATGTGATAACGCGTTAAGCGTGTGCGAGGCCGGCACGCTTCCTATGACGCTACTAGCCATTGGGGCTAATAGGTTCTTTCTAGCCTTTTCAGGCTCTCGGGTTTCGGAGGTTTGGTGTGGTGCTTACCAGATGAACAATACGAAAGAAGCCATCGAGCCTTCAATCAATTAGCTCTTCGCGTTCCTCTGGAATTCTTCGGCCAGCTGCCACTCCCCTCGTAGATCTTTCCAGAAAAGGAACTGATGTCAATGTTATGAGTGTCGGGGGAGGGGGAGGGGGAAGGGGAATGGCGAGGGGGAAGAGGGAGGAGGGTGGGAAGGGGAAGGGAAGGGACAAGGGGGTGGGAGGAGGGGGGAGGTAGAAGGGGGATGGGGGAAGAGGGAGGAAGAAAATTATTACTTTTAGGATCTCATTTGCAATAACCAACATATTTATTCTTGGAGAAAATATCGAGCCAAAGAGAGAGAGAGAGAAACAGAGAGAGAGAAGGAGAGAGGGAGAAGGATATATATATATATATATATATATATATATATATATATATATATATATATATATATATATATAGAGAGAGAGAGAGAGAGAGAGAGGGAAGCAAAAAGAAGAAATAGTAGAACCTAAATGTAATCAGTATTCTTTTTCGAGTGGTTATTAAACTATTAACGACAGAACACTGTCACCAAGTCAGTATATAGAGAAGGCACTTACCCTCTACACATGCTAAAGACCCGAAAAGCAAGCTGTGAACCCAGTGACTATTTCTTCCACGATCTAAGAAGCTCATTAGACATTAAAGGTCTTTTCTATACATTAATTGGCCCTTTCTATATATCAATCGGTCTTTTATATAGCAAGTGGCTCCTAATATATATAAAATTTATAAAATTATTTTTTCTATTTACATCCCGAGAGCTTCTTCTCCTTTATATGGGAGGTAGTCAAATGATCATTTACTTAAAAAATAGTCCCTATATACAGGGATTTGCCCCTGAATACCCAACTCCCTCTATACATGGAATGGCCCTATAACAAGCTATCATTCTTCCAACTTCCGATTCATCGGTGGTACCGCCCACCTCCAGAAGTTTTTTTTTTTCGCCGTAAAGCCACTATGGCAAACTATTTTGTTAAAAAAAAAAAAAAAAAAAAAGATATGCTGTCACCTTTGCCCTATTATGCGCTTTGGGGAACTGTTTGGGCGCAACAGTCATTATTGGAAATCGGAGAGGAACGCGGGATTCGAACCTACAAATAAGGGTGTTATTACACTGGGCTATTTTCCCTCCATTCTCCAATTAATTGGCGGTAACAACCTACCTTCAGCATTTTTTATGCCGTGAATTCACTATGGAAAACTATTTCATTTTCTCACCAATTTACATTGAATGTCATTTGATATACTGAAGGAAAATTATTTTTCTCCAGCATATCAGACTCTTTACCTAAAGCTGCGGGCTGCAAATCTTCTCCAGCAGTTGGAGGAAAAATAGCCCAATGTGATAACGCGTTAAGCGTGTGCGAGGCCAGCACGCTTCCTATGACGCTACTAGCCATTGGGGCTAATAGGTTCTTTCTAGCCCTTTCAGGCTCTGGGGTTTCGGAGGTTTGGTGTGGTGCTTACCAGATGAACAACACGAAAGAAGCCATCGAGCCTTCAATCAATTAGCTCTTCGCGTTCCTCTGGAATTCTTCGGCCAGCTGCCACTCCCCTCGTAGATCTTTCCAGAAAAGGAACTGATGTCAATGTTATGAGTGTCGGGGGAGGGGGAGG
>NC_134815.1:41120768-41123268 GCF_046742065.1 Oratosquilla oratoria | reverse complement strand
AAGGAAGGAAGGAGGGGAAGGAGGGGAAGGAGTGAAGGGGGAGGGAGGGGAAGGAGGGAAGGAGGGGAAGGAGGGGAAGGAGGGAAAGGAGGGAGGGAGGGGAAGGAGGGAAGGAGGGGATGGAGGGAAGGAGGGGAAGGAGGGAAGGAGGGAAGGAGGGGAAGGAAGGAAGGAGGGGAAGGAGGGGAAGGAGTGAAGGGGGAGGGAGGGGAAGGAGGGAAGGAGGAGAAGGAGGGGAAGGAGGGAAAGGAGGGAAAGGAGGGGAAGGAGGGGAAAGAGGGAAGGAGGGGAATTTGGGGAAGGAGGGGGAGGAGGAGAAGGAGGTGAAGGAGGGGAAGGAGGGAAGGAGGGGAAGGAGGAGGAAGGAGGAGGAAGGAAGGAAAAATACGAAAGGAGGGGATAGAGAAGGAGGGGAAAGAGAGGAGGAAGAGATGGAGGCAAAGGAGCGGAAGGAGGGTAAGGAGCATAAGGAGGGGAACAAGAGGAAGGAGGGGAAGGAGAGGAAGAAGCCCAAGGAAGGGAAGGAGGGTGATGATGAGAAGAGAGCAAAGGGGGAGAAGGAGGGGAAGGAGGAAAATGAGGGGAAGGAGGTGAAGGAGATGAAGGAGGGGAAGAGGGCTAAGGAGGAAGGAGGAGAAGGTGAGGAAGGTAGAGGAGGGAGGGATGGGAAGTAGTCCAAGGAAGAGAAGGTGGGGAATGATGGAAAGGGGGCGAAGGATGAGAAGGAGGGGATGGAGAAGGAGGGGAAGGAGGCAAAGGAGGAGAGGGAGGAGAAGGAAGGTAAGAAGCCCAAAGAGGGGAGGGAGAAGGGGAGGAAGAGGAAGGGAAGGAAGAGAAGGAGAGGAAGAAAGAGTTGGGACAGAGGGAGTGGAAGGATGGTAAGGAGGAGGTGGAGGAGGAGGAGGAGGAAAGGAAGAGACAAAGAGAAATGACAGTTTGTTTTATCTTTTTTATTTTATTCTATTTTCTATTTTTTTATTATTATTTTTTTTTTTCTTAATCCCTCACGCTACTGGACAAGGCACTGAATATTGAAACAGCGCCTTCCACTCCTGTATAAAATCCCTCCCCCGATCGTGTTGGCAGATAGAATAAACCATGCGTGGACCCAAACCGAACCGAAGAGAGGAATAGATTGTTGGTTGAGAGGTTTAAACTTCTGATGGCACCGGGGGGAGGGAAGGGAGGGGAGAGGAGGGTGAGGGGAGAGGGGGAAAAGAGGGGAGCAAGGGGCATGGGAGGGGAGGAAGGAGGGAGGGGGGAAGGGGGGAGGGAGGGAGGGGGAGGGTAGAAGGTCGGTAGGGGGAGGGGGAGAGGGAGAAGGGGAGGAGAGGGGAGGGGGAGGGGAGAGGGGGAAGAGAGGGAAGCAAAGGGCATGGGAGGGGAGGAAGGAGGGAAGTGGGGAGGGGGGAGGGGGAGGGTAGGATGTCGGATGAGGGGGAAGAGGGGAGCAAGGGGCATGGGAGGGGAGGAAGGAGGGAGGTGGGGAGGGGGGAGGGAGGGAGGGGAAGGGTAGGAGGTCGGTAGGGGGAGGGGGAGAGGGAGAAGGGGAGGGGAGGGTGAGGAGAGAGGGGGAAGAGAGGGGAGCAAGGGGCATGGGAGGGGAGGAAGGAGGGAGGTGGGGAGGGGGGAGGGAGGGAGGGGGAGGGTAGGATGTGGGTAGGGGGAGGGGGAGAGGGAGAAGGGGAGGGGAGGGGAGGGTGAGGGGAGAGGGTGAAGAGGGGAGCAAGGGGCATGGGAGGGGAGGAAGGAGGGAGGGAAGGAGGGGGAGGGAGGAAGGGGTGAGGGTAGGGGGTCGGTAAGGGGAGAGGGAGAGGGAGAAGGGGATGGGGAGGGGAGGGTGAGGGGAGAGGGGGAAGAGAGGGGAGCAAGGGGCGTGGGATTGGAGGAAGGAGGGAGGGAGGGAGGGAGGGAGGGGTGAGGGTAGGGGGAGGGGGAGAGGGAGAAGGGGAGGGGAGAGAGGGGGAGGGGAATGGGAGTGTATCTTTCACTTGAGGACAACTGGACAAGGACAATTAGAATAAAATATCGGTGGGTCAGTTCGCCCGACGAACGCTCGAGAACTCGATACTTTTTTGACTCTCCAGTCTTTCTTTTCATTTCTTTCTTCCTTTTCTTTCTTCACTTTGAAAAATTCTTTCTTATATTTGTACTTTATGTAAATATTTCACATGCCTTCTGTAATAATCGTTGCAGCCTTCTCACTATCAACATAGAAACAGAAAAAGTAGTTTTCTAAAAAAGAAAATAGAAAAAAAAAATTGGTTGTCCTGAAAATATGCATTAATGACAGGGATTCAACTAACACCGTTATTTTTTTTCGAAATCGGGGTTTCAGGAAAGGGGTGACCATTGAGACCAATTATGAAAATTATACGAATGCATATACCTCAGAGCCTACCCTGAATTAAAGAAGATAGTCTCTTAAAATAATAAATAAATAAATAAATAAATAAATGAATAAAATAGAATAGAATAAAATGAAATACAACAAAATAAA
>NC_134815.1:41093268-41100768 GCF_046742065.1 Oratosquilla oratoria | reverse complement strand
ATTTATATATATACTATATGCATATATTATTTTTTCTAAGGTGGGTGGAGAGAAAGTGGGCAACGACTCCAAAAACAGACCTACTATAGAAGAACACAATTATGCAGAGCATTTGATATATTCGATATACGTAATGCATTTGATAAATATCATATATGCTACAATTTTTTTTTACATTACATATTTAACATATATAATTGATATAATCTATATATTCTATATATTTGATACATATACTTGATTTGACATATATCATATAATTAATGTATTTGATATATATAACACATCTATGTCATATATATTATCTATTTCATAGATTTCATATATTTTATATATTTTATATACCTGATATACTCGTACAACAGGTCAGGTTTGAGCGTCCGTGATTACATTTTCATGGAAATATCATCTAAAAAGATTTAGTTTAGTACTCCCTGTCTGGTCTTTGGAAACACAGTTTCAGTGCGCGATAGTTTCTTCTTTCCAAATGTCCCCCGCCTTTACGATCCTCTTTACAGCTCCTGGCGTTGTAATAGACAAGAAATCTAAATTATACTTGGGTTAGATCCTTATGTCCCCCCCCCCTTAGTACAGATGTTTTGCTCCTGTTTTTGTGCACAAGTTTATTTCGTTTTATCTTTATTTTCACTTCTTATTCTTATTGGTTCACTTAGATATTCATGATATCAGTTTTGGGTGGTTAGGTTGTGTGTGTTTGTGTGTGTGTGTGTGTGTGTGTGTGTGTGTGTGTGTGTGTGTGTGTGTGTGTGTGTGTGTGAGTGTGTGTGTGTGTGTGTGTGTGTGTGTGTGTGTGTGTGTGTGTATTCACTTGGTCTTTGGATCACGTGTTGGACTCGTGATCGACAGCTATTTCCCTCCTGGAAGAGAGCTCAGAGCTCGTAGGTCCGATCTATGGGTAATGCTATGACCTTACACACACACCCACCCCCACCTCCCCGCCTCAGAGAGTCAGAGTAACGACCCGAAGCACAGCTGTACCGAAATAATTTCGGCCCTGGGCAGGATTCGAACCAAGCACTACGCGCACCACCATGCTAGTAGTTCATCGTTCTACCAACTGCGCCACCGAGTGTGTGTGTGTGTGTGTGTGTGTGTGTGTGTGTGTGTGTGTGTGTGTGTGATTGTACATACAAGTCACAGAACTTGAGAAGAATACGAAGTAACACTTATTATATCAATTCTATTACCTATATTCTCTCTCTGTTTCTCTCTATTCATCTACCTCTCTCTCTCTCTCTCTCTCTCTCTCTCTCTCTCTCTCTCTCTCTCTCTCTCTCTCTCTCTCTCTCTCACTCTCTTCTCTGTTATCTCTGTGCATTTTTGTTTAAAAGAATCTCTCTTCTTGAAGGTGGAGAGAAAAGATGGGTGAAGACACGTCGGGTGAGAGTGATCTTAATATTGGGTACCGAAGAGAGATCTGAGGTCCAGGAGACGGGAAGAAGGAGGGAGAGGGGAGAGACAGGGAGGGAGGGAGGAGCGGGGAGAGGGAGGTAGGGAGAGGGGAGAGGGAAGGAGGGAGGAGCGGGGAGAGGGAGGTAGGGAGAGGGGAGAGGGAGGGGGAGATGAGAGAAGGGGAAGAGAAAAGGAGGGAAGGACGGAGTTGGGGAAAACATGAAAGGAGATTGAGGCGGAAGGAGGGAGGAAAAGAGAGAGAGAGAGAGAGAGAGAGAGAGAGAGAGAGAGAGAGAGAGAGAGAGAGAGAGAGAGAGAGAGAGAGAGAGAGAGAGAGAGAGAGAGAGAGAGGAGGGGAGAGAGAGGGAGGAAGATGAGAGAGGAAGAAGGAAAGGGGTAGAGGGAGGGAGGGAAGGAGGGTGAGGGGGAAGGGAAAGGGAGGGGAGGGGAAGAGGAAAGGGTGGAGGGGAGAGGGAAGGGTGGAGGGGAGAGGGAGGGAAGGAGAAAAGGTAAGGAGGAGAGAGGGAGGGAGGAAGGGGGAAGCGGTGAGGAGAGGAGAGGGAGTAAGGGAAGGACGGGGGTGGGAGAGACGGAAAGGAAGTCTGGGGAAGGAGGGAGGGGGGAGAAGGAGGGAAAGACGGGGAGAGAGAAGGAGGGAGGAAGGGAAGGTGGTGGGAGAAGGAGGAAGAGAAGGAGGAGAGGAAAGGGAGAGAGGGGGAAGAGGGAGGGAGGGAGGGAGGGAAGGGGAGAGGAAAGGAGGGAGGTGGAAGAGGTGAGGAGAGGTGAGAGGGAGGGAGAGAAGGACGGATGTGGGGGAGACGGGAAGGGAGACTAGGGAGGGAGGGAGGGGGGAGAGGGAGGGGGGAAAGGGGGAGAGGATGGGACGGGGAGAAGGAGGAAGGGGGAGAGGAAGGAGAAAGGGGGAGAGTCGACGACGAAATTGGAAACGGAAACCGATGAAAACGTTAAAGGAGCCAAACTTTATTTACTCAGTCCAAAATAGAATATGTAAAATGAATGAATGAATGAATGAATGAATGAATGAATGAATGAATGAATGAGTGAACGAATGAATGTGTGTGTGTGTGTGTGTGTGTGTGTGTGTGTGTGTGTGTGTGTGTGTGTGTGTGTGTGTGTGTGTGTGTGTGTTTGTATGTGTGTGTATATGTTTATGTGTGTGTTTATGTGTGTATATACTTTAAATATTCTCTTGTTATAAAAGGAAAAAAGTTTCGGGCGGATTCATAACTGCAGCGAGACGACGCGGGGACACCGACGACAAGAGGCGATGGGCGAGTTCGAGTAAAAGAGGAAAGAGACTGGAAGACTGGAAGACTGGAAGACTGGAAGACTGGAAGACTGGAAGCAAAGCCGGAGCGAGTCTCTCCCCTCCCCTCCAGAGACCAGGGAGGGAAGAGCTTCAAAGTCAGTGATACTCATAAAAAAAGTAAAAATAAAATAAACAAATAAATGAATAAATAAATAAATAAAAAGTAGATGAACGGCAAAAGCACAGAGAGAACGAGAGAGAGAGAGAGAGAGAGAGAGAGAGAGAGAGAGAGAGAGAGAGAGAGAGAGAGAGAGAGAGAGAGAGAGAGAGAGAGAGAGAGAGAGAGAGAGAGAGAGAGAGGGGGGGGGAGGGAGACAGACAGACAGACAGACAGACAGACCCACAGCGAGAGAGAGAGCGAGAGAGAGAGAGAGAGATAGAGGAGAGAGACAGAGAGAGAGGGAGAAACAGAGACAGAGAGAGAGACAGAGAGACAGAGACAGAGAAAGAGAGAGAGAGAGAGAGAGAGAGAGAGAGAGAGAGAGAGAGAGAGAGAGAGAGAGAGCGAGAGAGAGAGAGAGAGAGAGAGAGAGAGCGAGAGAGAGCGAGAGAGCGAGAGAGAGAAGAGGAGAAAGACAGTGTAGAGTCGGAGACACCCCACCTTCCTCAAGAGAATAATTCAAGCGAAAACAGTGTACCGTTTATCTTAACCTGACGAGAACTTTCCTCAACAATTTTGCTGAATATAGATCAGTCAACCAGTCAATCAGTCAATCAATCAATCAGCCATTTCGAGTCCACTGCAGGACAAATTTCTCTCTCATGCCATTCCACTACTGGCACGGCTGCGCCAGCCTTTGCCACACCACTTCTGCAAACTTCTCTACCTTATATCTCCAATTTCTTACCCTTTACTATTACTCCTTTCTGTTGATGCGAGTATCAAGATCGCTCCTCCAAAAACTATTGTGTTTCTTTTTCTAAATTATCCGTATGGTGAGTATAAAAAGGCTCTTCTAGCCTTCGTCTGTATTGTAACTTGGAAGATTATAGGAGTCCAAAAATCACTATGAGTACATATGTAGTTAATCCTTTATATTTATATAAAAAAAATCATCTCCCTTGCACTGTAGCCATCATCGAAATCGATGGACTGCCGACGACATATCAAAAGTATTTCAAAATAAAAAACACATTGTGCAGAAACTTAGTTTGCGTCCAGAAACTAGTAGACCCCAGATGAACGTGGAAGTTGTACTGAAAAGTGAAACAGGATTCAATACATCACAAAAGGCTCGAAAATAAATACGGAAGGAAGAGACTGCACGAAGAGCAGAGAGAGAGAGAGAGAGAGAGAGAGAGAGAGAGAGAGAGAGAGAGAGAGAGAGAGAGAGAGAGAGAGAGAGAGAGAGAGAGAGAGAGAGAGAGAGAGAGAGAGAGAGAGAGAGAGAGAGAAGGGTGAGGTGGGGGTGGGAGTGGGCGGGAGAAGGGAGGGGGAGAGCAAGCGAAGAAGGAATGGAGTAAGTAAGGGGGAGCAGGAGGCGGTTTTGAAAGCTCATGAAGGGCAAAAAGGCTTTGAACTGGATTGGAAAGGGATGCGTCGGATTACAGCCGAAATGCCATATAGACACATGCATAGTTACATGTGTTGGTGTGTATGTATGTGTGTCTGTGTACGGACAACGCGTGAGCGCATGCATACACCTACACGCAAGCATATATATATATATATATATATATATATATATATATATATATATATACAGATATATATGTATATACATATATATATACATATATGTATATACATACATACACACACACACATATATATATACATACTATATATATATATATATATACATATGTATGCATATATATATGTATATGTATATATATATATATATATATATATATACATATATATATATATATATATATATATATATATAGGTAGAGAGCCTCTCAGGATTTTACTATACTTACCAAACATTTTCCAACCAATTGTAATGCGTCTTTTTATCTCATTATCGTGATCTTTCGTCACCTTCACCATCTGACCTAAATAATTATACTCTTCAACTTCCTCAAGACTCTCATCATCAATTACAATCTCTTTACTTTGAACTTTCGTGTTGAACATTACTTTGGTTTTACTCTTATTCATTTTTAAACCTACTTTGATACTTTCTTTGTTTAGATCGCTCAGCTTATCTTGTAAGTCTTCTGCTCTTTCTGAAATAAGAATGATGTCATCCGCAAATCTTACATGGTTCAAATATTCGCCATTAATCTTTGAACCTTTCTTTTCCCAACTCAATCTTCTGAAAATATCTTCCAAGCAAGCTGTAAATAGTTTGGGTGAGATTGTATCGCCTTATCGTACTCCTTTCTCGATCTTGATGTTTTCTGTATCTTTATGTAGTCGAATTATAGCGGTACTTTTCGCATAATCTTTTCTAAAACTCTTACGATCTTTTCGTTTGTACCCTGCTTGCATAGCGAGTTAAATTACCATTTGTTCTACCGAGTCAAAGGCCTTCTCGTAATCTACAAAAGCTAAACACAGAGGTATTCTCTCATTTTCTCGATTAGGTGGTTTATCGCCTGCAAATGGTCTAGAGTTGAATATCCGCTTCTAAAGCCTGCCTGTTCTCTCGGTTGGTTTCCATCTAAAACTTGACTTAGTCTATTTGTAAGGATCTTGGAGAATACTTTATATACGTTTGATAGCAAGCTAATCGGTCGATAGTTACTAAGGTCCTTCTGGTCTCCTTTTTTATGAAGCAAAATTACTATAGCATTGCACCACGCACCAGGAATGCTTGCTTGACGTAAGCACTGGGTGCACAACTGAGCTAATGTAACATGAATTTATTTAATGCATTTTCCAATAGATCTATTGATATACCATCTTTCCTAGGTGCTTTTCCTCGTTTCATAGTTTTTAGAGCAAATTCTACTTCTTCCTTTGTAATCTCTGGTACACTACTAACGTCTACAGATGAATTTACTGACTCAACTACGGTCTTCGACGAGTAAAGCTCTTGGTAAAATTCTTCTACTCTTTTTACCATTTTGTCTCTATATTTGATTATTTCTCCATTTCTATATTTTAAACATAACATTTGCTGTTTTCCTAAAGCATGTCTGCACTCGGTCACTTTAATACTTTTACCTTTCCGAATAGTTTCCTCTATTTCATCCATGTTTCTCTTTCTTTTCTCTAATCTCTGCCTTTCGTTGATAAGCTTGTTTAGTTCTACTCTTTCTATTTCGTCTCTCCTGCTTTTAATTTGCATGGTCCTTCTTCTTTTAATTAGGTCATTTGTAGCTTTGGAGTATTTGTTTTCTCTATTAATTTTTTTACTTCCTATTTTCTCTGCTGATTCCCTAATGATATTCACTAAATTCAAATTAATATCTTCCACGGTGTCCTCCTTAGTTCTTAGAGCTTGGAATCTATTTTTAATTTCTAACTGAAATTTCTTATCGTTGCCCTTAATCTTTGCAAGGCTTATTTTCTTTCTTAAAACTAGTTTATTTCTCTCTGCTCTGGTTTGAATTTAGCTGTGCAACCTACCATTCTATGGTCACTATCAATGTTGACTTTATTTATCACCGCAACATTGCTAATGCTTTTGCTCTCATCACCTAATATGAAGTCTATTTCGTTCTTTGTTGTTCCATTTGGACTTCTCCACGTCCATGTACGACCTACACGCTTTTGAAAGAAAGTGTTCATTATCCTCATGTTGTAGTTCTCTACAAAATTGACTAATATCTCACCTCTGTCATTTCTTTGACCTACTCCAAACTTACCAATGCACATCTGATCGCCCATCTTCTTCCCTACTTTATCATTAAAGTCTCCTATTACCAAAGTGTATTTACTTTTTTCTTGATCCATTACTTGACTTAAATCATCATAGAAGGACTCAATTTTATCGTCTGAACTCTGTGAAGTTGGTGCATAAACATGAACTATTTTTAGAGTGTTCCTTTCACACAGCCTAATCACAATCCAAGCTACCCTGTCCGATGGACTACTGAATTTGACTACGTTACCTGCAACCTCTCGGTTAATCAAGAATCCTACTCCACTAGATCTTTCTTTGTCCTTACTTCTATAGTAGAACAGGTGGTGACCATCTTGTAATTGTATCAGCTTTTCTTCCGTTCTTCGGACTTCGCTCAGTCCTACGATGTCCCACTTGATGTTGTCTAGTTCTTCCATTAAACTCTCCAGTCTGTGGTCTTCTGAGAGACTTCTTACGTTGTAAGTATAGATCTTCATTTTCTTCATGTTGTTTAATGTCCAAGACTTGGATCTGCTTGGACAGTGCTTACTCACATTCGGTGGCACACTGCCCGTAAGCACACGAGGCAATGCGGTTGGACCTTTAGGAGACGATGATCCAACAGGAACGCCCGGTTTTGTTTTGATTGTGCTATTCATATTCATGTTGGCTATGAAGGGGGGTTGGCAGTAATCTCACCTCCTTGCCAACTGGTTTCTGGTGAGATATTTCTCTGGTGTCACCTTATTCATTATATTCGGTGAAGCCCTATATCTATAGGGTGCCCAATGGTCCACGCCGTCATTATGACGGTACCCCATATATCTATGAGGAATTTCCCTGTTTGCCATCAGGAACGTGCTCAGTTAGCAGTGTGCTTGAGCTGCTCTTTGTCTGATCTTTCTTACAAAACCTGTTCGATATGGCTAACCCTGCAGAGATTTCCTCTCTATCGACGTAGCTTTTGTGATCATTAAGATTCTTAAGCCTATCCACCACGTCAAGGTATCAATTCTC
>NC_134815.1:41078268-41083268 GCF_046742065.1 Oratosquilla oratoria | reverse complement strand
GACTGTACAGTATTAGGACCTGTTTCAACATAACTCTCATTTATCTTTGTCACCGCAGATGCCTCATCTACCCAACTCTCGTCCCTTTTATTTTCACAGCCAATTTTCTTACCAAGTACTTGTTGATACACTAATTACATTCTAAATAAAGTGTATATGGCATTTCGGTGTTCACTCAAAAATAATAATATTTGTTATGTGTGAAACGATGACAGAAGATGTATAAACTGCTTTAGGATATGGATGACATCATTGCAGACAGATCACCTGTTAATACTGGAAACTTAAGAGTACCAAACAACAAACTCCCATGTGCGTGCGTGCGTGCGCATGTGTGTCAGTGTGTGTATCTGTGTGTGTGTGTTTCTCTGTATATATATATATATATATATATATAAATATGTATATATATATATATATATATATATATATATGTGTGTGTGTGTGTGTGTGTGTGTGTGTGTGTGTGTGTGTGTGTGTGTGTGTGTGTGTGTGTGTGTGTGTGTGTGTATGTGCTTGTCTATGTATATATATATATATATATACATATATATATATATATATAATATATATTTATATATATATATATATGTGTGTGTGTGTGTGTGTGTGTACATTTCATACCACAAGTTAGATTATTTTGTTTCTTACTTTTATTTCTTAAAAAAATGGAAAAGGATTTATTGAACCTTTTGATGGCTAAATTCCCAGCGGCCCCAAAATGGATTTTGGGTAATGTCAACGTTGTTGGATCGAGCACGCTCAGGTTGTGTTTGATTCTATTTAGAGAAAAATGCGAATCATAGGCATAAGCCAGCAAGGGCCAAGGTCCTGATTCAATTTCACTCGACTTCAAAGGGAAACCTGACACTCTGATGTAAGGATGTTACGATACCAATCTACTCCCTTCATATATGAAGAGGATATATATACATATATATATATATATAATATATATATATATATAAAGCAACATGATTGGAGACTCAATTAATAATAATTAATAATAATAATAACAATAATAATAATATTAATGATGATGATGATGATGATGATGATGATGATGATGATGATGATGATGATGATGATGATGATGATGATGATGATGATGATGATGATGATGATGATAATAATAATAATAATTGTAATAATAATAGACATACAAATAAAAATAAATAAATAAAAATAATCAATTTTATTTTCTACCGTGCCTCTGTTCAGCTAACCCCACTTTAATCCTCCTTACCTAAAGTGCAGCGTGTGAAACGTAGGTTCACACAACCCAGAAAGTAGGTATAGCTTGGATGATTTTTTTTTTTTTTCAGAAAACTGAGTGCAAGAGAGACAAGAGTTCTAGTGAGTCTTGACCTTAAATCCAGGAAACAGTGCATTAGCGCCAGGAATAGAGCTAACAGAGCATTAGGTTTCATTGCTAGGACGGTTACGAATAAAAGTGTAGAGGTAATTATCAAACTCTATCTGGCGTTAGTTAGACCCATCCTTGATTATGCGGTACAGTTTTGGTCTCCGTCCTATAGAATGGATATCAGTTCACTAGAATCAGTAGAGAGTAGAATGACCAAAATGATACATGGGCTCAGAGATTTACCTTACAAGCAGAGGCTTAGGCACCTTAACTTACACTCTCTAGAAAGACGCAAAGTGCGGGGTAATCTAATATAGGTGTTCAAGTGGTTCAAAAGCTTTAACAAGGGTGATGCGAACAAGGTCATCATATTAAGACAACAGGACAGGACTCGCAGAAATAGATTTGAATTGGACAAACTTAGATTTAAGAAGTAAATAGGCAAGAACTGGTTTACCAATAGTGTTCAACGAAAGGAATAGACTAAGGAACCATATAGTGAGCTCTGAAACTATCGGTTGTTGAAAAATTTAGACAACTTTATGGGTGGGGATGACGGGTAGTAATGACCATGGAACTACCTAGTGTAGGTGTAATGGTCTCTTGCAGTCTTCTTCATTCTTATGTCCCCCCCCCAAGACCTCACCTCTTCTACAGGACAACGTTCCCAAGGATGTAAGCGTGGGTTATTGCCAATAAAATATGTATATATTTTATCAAACTAAAGTCCACAGCAATGAATAGGTTAAAAGAGGTCATGGCTTGGCAAGTTGGGTCAGATTAATATCTTATTGACACCAGCGCACTGTTTCGGTCAAAAGCAATGCAGATCGGCACAGCTCCCCTTCCAACCGCATGGTTAATTTATCTGCATTCTATTTCCCGGATGGCAAAAGAGTGGCAGGTCTAATGTTCCTCAGTGATAGTTAACATGGCCGACAGCGCCAATTTCACCCCCCCAGAATATTTAATCCCTATTTCCCTTAGTTCATCGTCCTAACCAAGAGCGGTTCGTATGGTCCCGGGGGCAACGAGCGAAATGCTCCGCATCGTTTATTTATTCGCGAGCAAAAACTGCGTTGAACTTTTCCCTCCTGGACCCAATTGGCCTCCCGCCATTTGCGGCCACGGAGATCAAAGCCACTTGACGTCAACTCATTCGACCACAGAGATAAACTTCAGGGATTTCCGTGCAGTGCCTCGTTGTATTGTCCTCCAACCGAGCAGTGTGGCACAGGTCAGGGATGACCCTTCATCCATACAAAGTGCCTGGGGTGGGAGTGGTTTTAAATGGGTTTTAATGTATACAAACTGGGTGGGTGCTTTGACTGGGACACTCCTTATAAAGGAAAAAGGGCCCTTAGTATACTATATATATATATATATATATATATATATATATATATATGTGTGTGTGTGTGTGTGTGTGTGTGTGTGTGTGTGTGTGTGTATGTGTATATATGTATGTATAAATATATATGTATGTGTATATATATGTATATATATGTATATATATATATATATATATATATATATATATATATGTGTGTGTGTGTGTGTGTGTGTGTGTGTGTGTGTGTGTGTGTGTGTGTGTGTGTGTGTGTGCGCGTTTGTGTGTGCGCTCGTGTTTTATGTACATATATTCGTCTGTGTGAATACATTTTTACTAAAGCCTACGCTCTTTTACATATTTGCATATACATCCACGATTTACAGTTACATTTTTGACTTTCGTTGATTTTGTGATTCCTCCAACTTTTCTTCGCTTCTTGGCTCTTCTACCCGACCTGTGTCGTTCATTAAACCTAAACTGCATTTATTCTGCTTTCGTTAACATTAAACAACACAGTGCTTCTCTCATAAGATTCTCTTAAACAAATTTATTGACTTAATATTTCTCTTTGATCGTCCATCGACCGAAGTTCCTTTTGTTTTCTGTTTATGAACGCGTTTCTATAAAACTGCCAAAAGCTTTCCTTCTCATCGTTAGTTTTGATTTCTTAGGGACCTCATTCTGGCTTGCGCATATTTTTGCCTCGAATTATTTATCTCGTTTATTTATCTATTCATTTACTTGTTATATATATATATGTATATATATATATATATATATATATATTATATATATATATATATATATGTATATACATATATATATATATATAGATATATACATATATATATATATTAATTTTTCTTTCCTTTTCTTTTTTCTATTTTTTCTTCTTCTTCTTATTTGAACTCCTCTGTGATGAGAGGCAAGGATAGACTGGATTTTAGGTTGATTCACATTTTCTATTTCATTTTCTATTTCGCGAGGGCCACAACCCGTTTTCTATTCGAGTTTCTCCTGCTGTACAATCTCTTTGCGTTTTTTTTTCCCTCGACATTTTGGCCGTAGGTCCGGTAATGTATGCATTCCAGTCACTGGTCCCATTTCGGGACCATTTTAGAGCCTCAACAAATACAAAAAACATTCCGTCACTTTCTGCTGATTTTCCAAGTTGGTCTGCCTGGTTCAGCCCCCTTTAAACTACCCAGTTTCTACAGTGGGGAGAATCAGAACATTAACGGACCAAATGGTCTGTTCACGATACTTATGACTCTCATAAACGGGCTTTATACGAAGAATATTATCGATATAATACATTGATTCAGTATTACTGATATAATATATGGACTCGTTACCACTGGCACAGTATATTGATGCAATATTATTGATATGATATATGGAATCATTATCGCTGGTATAATTTCCTGACTTGATACTGGCTCAATATTATTGATTCAAAGGATGAGCACATCACAAAATTCAAACCCAAAATTTCCTTAATAGATTAAATTTGTTTTTCCGTCGTCCTAGAATTTTCTTACGTTTTTGTCGGCATTTTTATTTCACCAAAAACAAGTCGTCTGCTACAAAAATTGGGAATAGTGGTCACCATCTTGATGAGGTATATCGATGAATCTACACACAAAGCCGCCATTGTTTTTGTGCATATGACGCCATCATCGGAATATGGCGCTGGCGATATATATATATATATATATATATATATATATATGTATATATATATATATATATATATATATATAAATATATATATTATATATATATATATATATATATATATATATATATATGTATATATATATATATATATTTTTTGCAGACGATTGATGTTGGGGGCAGAGTAGTGACAAGCAACAGCTTGGTATCTTCAAATATTGGGGCAAATTAAAAAAAAAAGTTTCTAGATGTGATTTACCAAACATCTATGCAAAGTAGTACATATGCTGTGTGCTTATCCTTTAATACATAGACTCAATATTACTGGGTCAGTGTATTGGCTCAACATCCTTGATAGGATATACTTACTCGATGCTATAGTGTACATGGCTCTTCAACATAATTCCTACACTGTTAGTAATATGCATTACGGATGTCACCACCTACTCATCTTTATCCCACTTCCATGCAGTGGGAAGTGAGAAACCCCTGGTGGGGCAAAGCCCTGTCAGTTGCGATAACCATTTTTTTTTTCAAGTCCAACGTTGGTTTGCCTCCCGCCTGGCCAAGGGTGTCGGGAACAAACCTAGTAAGCTGGTACCGGGACTCGAACTCACGACCACC
>NC_134815.1:41068268-41073268 GCF_046742065.1 Oratosquilla oratoria | reverse complement strand
GTCCCACACGAAAGACTTCTTACTAAATTAGCTTTGCATGGAATAAGTGGTAGCCTATTAGGTTGGACTAGTAATTGGTTGAAAGGTCGAAAACAGAGAGTTGTTTTAAATGGAAAAACTTCTGGATGGAAAAGTGTTGCAAGTGGAGTTCCTCAGGGTTCCGTTCTTGGGCCACTTCTATTCATAGTATATATAAATGATATAGACAATGGACTAAAATCTACTGTTTCCAAATTTGCTGATGATACAAAACTGTGCGGAGTGGCAAATGATCACTCAAACCAATTAGATATTCAAGAAGATTTAGATCAATTACAGCAATGGTCTGAAAAGTGGCTAATGAAATTTAACACAAGTAAATGCAAGGTAATGCACATAGGTAAAAATAACAGCAAGTACGATTACAAGTTATTTGGAAATTCGTTAACAAAAGTGGATAGTGAAAAAGATCTCGGCGTAATTATCAGTAACGACCTCAAATCATCCAAGCAGTGTATTTCAGCCTCTGAGAAAGCAAATAAGATTCTGGGATTGATTGCGCGATCTTTTGATTTCAAAAGTCCATCACTCATTAACAAGCTATATAAATCGTTAGTTCGTCCACATTTGGAATATGCTGTTTCCGTATGGTCACCGAATCTCATTAAAGACATTGACAGACTGGAAAAAGTACAACGGCGAGCCACAAAACTGATTCCAAATATCAAAAATAAATCATACGAAAATCGACTTAAGCACATGAATCTGTTTTCCCTAAAAAAGCGTAGACTCAGAGGTGACTTGATACAGGTCTTTAAGATTTTAAAGGGAATTGACAACATCAAAAGTGACCAAATTTTCACATTGAATGAGAATCAGACAAGAAACAATGGTCTCAAACTGTCCGGAAATAGATTCAATTTGGAAGTAGGTAGAAACAACTTTGCCAACCGTGTAGTTAATGAATGGAATAAACTTCCTGCACAGGTAGTGCAATGTAGTTCAGTTCGAAGCTTTAAGAATCATTTAGATACATACCTAAGTAAGATGCTGTAATTATTATAATTTATGTTATATTATTTGTTTTTGTTTTGTTATAATTTGTCTGTCTGATTTTCATTTATTATTAGTTATATGTCAATCTATTATCATTTACTATTTACCTGTTTGTTTGTTATTCAACTATACCAATGCATTTATTTATGTATTTTAATTGTTATTTACATTGTTATAGTTTTAATTTATTATTAATATGATTTTTTTTTTTTTGCATCCGACCTAGATATGGATCAAAAGGTCTCCTGTCGGCATGCTTTGCCTTTGTAATCCTTTGTAATCCATTACTACGAGTCCTACCCCTGGTGTCTTAATATGATGACCTTGCCTTGATACATTCAGCGATGTTGTCAACTTGAAATTGCTCTACGCCAGCCAGAATAAAATCTGTCAGGAATAAAGTCACATTGGATGGATCAAAAGCTCATTTACTCGATTATGCGAGCCGAGGAATGTGAAATCTTCCGAAACATTGAAAATATATTGATAGTTAATGCATTTGATTGCATCACAAAAACATATGTACAATGAAAGGGGGGAGATACTTATTCTGTATGCATACATTTAAAGAAAGATTATATCCAACGATATATACATATATGCATACATGCATACATACAATAGGAAGTTTTGGGATTTAATTGGATAAACACTTAATCATTATCCTATAATACCTGTGGATCCGCGTAGGCCTTGCCCCTCGTTAATTCAGTTATAATAAATTCTAATAATCCCTTTATTTGCCACTAAATACCTTATGGATTTTGTTCTATTTGGTACCACTTGATTTCATTCACCTTAAGATCTTTCTTTCCCCATTCTCCTCCACCTCTGCCTCTATCTCCACTTCCACCTCTACCTAGAGCAGGGACTCTCAACTTGGGGTCCGTAGACCCCAAGGGTGTAGGAGGAAGGGGAAATGGGCCAAAGGGGAAGGGGGGGGGAGGAGGACGGGAGAGGGGGACAGGGGGAGGGGGAAAGGGGAGGGGGACGGGGGAGGTGTAGGGGGCGGTAGAAGGGGGAAAGGGAGAAGGGGAGAGGGCAGGGGGAGGGGGAAGGGGGAACAGGACAGGGGGAAGGGGGAAGGGGAAAGAGGGGAGGGGAAGTGGGAAGGAGGAATGGGAGGGGGTGTCACAGAGGTCAACAAGTTTGGTCACTAGTGGTATTAATGGAAGCCAGACGATTCTATTCAGTGTTGAAGTGATATCCTCCAGGGGCCTAAAGACATAAGCTACGTGAAGAAAAACTGGTCGAGAAGAACGCAACAAAAAGGCCGTCAGCACCTCCTCAGTCCCAAGATCACAAGATGCATTGGATTCTTCAAACAAGTCACGATTAAATACCTTCCACCCACTCTGTCACCCACATTCCCCCAACCCCTCTTCACCCTCAGCTCTCGAATCAAAGCTTCATCCTGCACTCTCTCACTCCCCATCATCTCTCATCTTCCCTCTTCACCCCCAAAACTCCCTTTCTCTCTCTTCCCCATCGGAAAGAATTCCCAACGCGATAAAATTCTCTGTTTATCCACTTTCGCTTTTCCCCCAACTTTACAAGGATGAGATGAAAAGAGGGGGAAGAGCCCCCCAGTAATGGGGAACAAAAATGTTAAACGAATGTACCAAACTAGGGAGTAAGGGGCCGTGTGTTTTTTTTTTTGGGGGGGGGGGATTCTCATCTCGGGGACTAAATGCAACCAAACCTAAGTCAAAAAGTTCCTTAGGAATGATGAATTCAATGTTAACCACAGCCTCGGCTTCCTCTTCCCCTTCACCTCTCTTCCTCCACCAGGATACCTCCTCCTTCCACCTCCATTTCCGTCTGTGCTCCACCAACCTTCCTCCTCTTGTCTCCACTTTTTCCGAGCTACCTCTTCCTTGTGCGTTGGTGACGTAACTGGAAGCGTGCTGGCCTCGCATTCGCTTAGTTATGGGTTCGAATCCCGCATTCCTCCTCGGTTCCCAGCAGTGACTGTTTGTTACCTGCCACAACAGTCCAAACACATAGAGCGAAGGTGACGGCTTCGGCTGCAGCTACTCAGCGCCTCCTGGCGTAGGCTCCTAACCTTACTCTTCCCCTTCCCCCTCCCTTTTATGCCTTCTCTTTCCTTAGGAAACCCGAAACATCAACAGCTTAGCAACTTAACGTTGTTCCTTCGGTCCAGAATCCGTCTTTCGGTTGATTATAATTTGGTGATTGGAAAAATAATTCAGAATATGTCTTCGGGTTGAAGGGATTAGTTGTGGCAGAATGGCCTTCAACGTCTGGATTAATCCTTAGAAAGAACGCCACAAATATGCCACCAACACGCTACCAACACGGCACCAACACGCTACCATCACCCTACCAACACGCCACCAGCGCGCCCCAAAGCGTCGTAACATAAAACTAACAAACCACCAATACACCACAACATACCACCACACGCCAACTCGTCAATAACGCCCCAACTAACACGGCACTATTAAGTCACCAACACACCACTAATACGCCACCAACACACCTCAAGATGCCACTAACACGCCAGTAACACACCACTAACACGCCACCAACATACCACCAATATGCTACTAACACACCACCAAGCTATCAACGCATCACCAAAGCGTCAGTCTTCTGGCTGGTACAGTGGGAGCGCCCTGGCCTCTTAATCACGGTGTTGGCAGATCTAGCCTCGCCCAGACCCGTGAGTTTAAGCTGTTTACTGGGGAGGTTACTGCCCTGGCTTAGCATCATGGTGGGGGTTGAGGCTTGCCTCGGCTGACGGTCGAGGCCCGTCGTGGTTTCGGTTCGAACCCTTGCCACGGCGGAGAGATTAGGAAAGGCGCCCACTCTGAGTAATATTCCCCGACCGGTATTAACCTCAGGACCTGAGGTGACTTAGATATCACTGTGTATGTGATACCACATCTTCCTACGGGCATCTTCACTGCAAGAAAGGCATACCGTGGACACCGTCTCTCTTACACATCACTAACAAACCACCAACACGCCACCAACACGGCCATCAATGGCCTTCCTTCCCTGGACAGCAAGGCCCACTGGGTTGCTGAGGAGCCATAGCACAGTATACATAGTATTGACGACTACATACAAGGATACGGATTGATCTCTACCAGGACTAACCTCCTCAGCTTGTTAGCAAAAGACATCAAAATCCACGAAAAAGAATACCAGAATCACTTTCAGTATTTTGTTACAATTTCGAAAATCGTTTTACTTTCCAAAAATTAGACCCCCAGATGAAAATTTTAAGAGCCTCTACCCACCCTATAGTTTTCAATATAAAAATATAGCATTTCTCACTCATTGCATGACGATTTTATGATGTATCTATTCTACAATTGAGGTATTTTATTGTACGTAAATGTAAACTATACGAGTATATGGACTCTTGAAGACTACTTCAACAGTGAATAGGATCGTCAGGCATCCACTACATACAACTAGCTCTTGTACCTTTCACGTCTTCTTTCCCTCCTCGATTTCTCTTTCTCGATTTCTCTTTCTCTTCTTCTTTTTTCCTTTTACTTCCTTACGTCATCTTCCTATCATCTGAAAACCTGCCTCACTTGTCTTTCTTCTTCTTTATCCCTTGAATCTTCCATTCTCATAAGAATGCATAAGAATGAAGGAGACTGCATGAGGCCATAAGGCCTACGCTAATCAGTTCCATGTCCCTTACAAATTGTCATTCGTCTCCATAAAGTTATCTAATCTTATCTTTAAAAAACCAATAGTTTCAACGATCACTACATCGTTACTATGTCTGTTCCATTCGTTAACAAACATTTCTTTTCCTCTTCCTCTCATTTGGAAAACTGCCTCCCCGTATGGGCACTGACTGTATGTATTATGTTTTGATAATCTAGGCACTTTAGTGACAACCCTACGTCACACACCATTCTTTTATGACAGGAGACATAATCTCCACTCGAAAACAATAATCACTTTAAACCTTAAAT
>NC_134815.1:41055768-41063268 GCF_046742065.1 Oratosquilla oratoria | reverse complement strand
ATATATATATATATATATATATACAGCTCTTAAAGTTTCTCAGAAGGTTAGACTTGGCTGCCATAACCCAAGAGATTATCGAAATAGGCCACTGTATAAAAGGGATCACGAAAATAGGCCATAGAGTAAAAGGAACCACAAAGCACAATAGAAAGAACAACCAACGTGGAAATGTTTTTCTTTTTTTTTCAGAAGCCAAAGAAAAGAAGAACGAATTGTGTTACGCCGAGACCGCGAACCAAAAGTGATATCAGAGGGAGAAAACGCGATAAAATGTGACATTTCGAGAGAAAAGGAAAAGAAAAGAAAACGAGAGGCAGAGCTTTACTTGACGCCAACACACGAGACGCGATTTCTTTCGGGCAAAACAGAAAGAGACAAAGGCGAAGGTTAACGTGGCGGCACACTAGGCCTTTCTCGCTAGCTTGCTATTCACTTTTTTCTACTTGTTTTGTTAGCAAACTCCTGGGTATTCGTCCCACAGGGAATGTTTTGCTAGTGACTTTTTGGCTAGCGGTTAGCGGATGACAAGTCTTCCCGCCAAGTTATATTTATATACGAGTCTATTGCTGCGGTAGTCAAAAAAAAAAAAAAAAAGGGCACCGACTTCATATTCTTTTTAATGCTGGAATAAGTGTATAGTGAGAATTAAAGATAAAGAATGAAAAAATAATTCATTTATAAAAAAATAATATGCATGACCATTTCTATCTCTAGTTTATAAATAGACCCTAGGAACGGTGGCTCATTTGAGCACTCAAGTGAGAAGCAAAACTTGCTTTTAGTCTTCCTAGCATGCTATCCACTTTTCCCAGCAGCAAGAGTCAGCAGTACGTTACTCACTTTCGATAGCAAAAAACCAAATCAAGTGGCAAAAGCAAGTAACATGCTAGCGAGAAATGCCTAGTATGCCGCCACCTTGAGGAACGTAGGTCGAGAGGTGCGCAACGCATCGCTCAGGAAGGGGAGGAGGGAACGCGTCCAAATGATCCCTCATTTTCCGCTCAGTATCCACCGAAAGACTCTGCGGCGGCGACATCTCCTTTCAACCAAGACAGTGCCGGATCATTCAGGCCTTTATTTCGAGTCTTTTCCTAAAACGATCACTCATTTTCAAAAGCTAGTGTTCATCCAATACCCTGGTGGCGTAATCGTAAGCTTGCTGGCCTTGTATTCGCTTAGTTGTGAGTTCGAATCTCACACTCCTCTACGATTCCCAGCAGTGACTGTTAACTGCCCCCCAACAGTCCCTAAACCGCATGATAGGGCAAAGATGGCGGCTTCGGCAGCAGCTACTCAGCGCCTCCTGGCGTAGGCTCCTCATCCTCATTGCTATCTTCTCTTGCCCGAACAAGATTTCCTAAGAATTCTGCCATATTGAAAACCTGCTGTGTGTGTGTGTGTGTGTGTGTGTGTGTGTGTGTGTGTGTGTGTGTGTGTGTGTGTGTGTGTGTGTGTGTGTGTGTGTGTGTGTGTGTGTGTGTGTGTGTGTGTGTGTGTGTGTGTGTGTGTGTGTGTGTGTGTGTGTGTGTGTGTGTGTGTGTGTGTGTGTGTGTGTGTGCACGCGCGCACGCGCATAACATTACTAACTTGCCAATTAAACAAGTACATTAAACTACATTTACTTGAATACTCATCAATCCAACATTCGACGTAGCATTTACCATCAATCGCAGCAAATTCACTGGGAGTGAACACAAATCCCTCCTTCTTTTACACGCGGGCACAAGGAAGAATACATTCCCGAACTTTACAATCCGCGCGCCGTCGACTTGGTGTCCAAGTTGGCAAAACAGCTGAACCGATGTCGTGGCGGAGTGACAGAAACATTTCCGCAATTCTGGACCTCGCTGTCGTCCTCCGAGCCTTTGTTCTCGGCGGCTTCGACACGTCACGAATATGTGTGACAAGCGACCTTCACCCTCAAGCTTCGATTCGTGCCACCCATCCCTCTGAATCCTCTTCTCCCTCGAGAGGACAGAGTCCACCTGGTCAGACTTCGGTGCGGCCACCACCCAGCCCTTCTAAATTAACAGAGGCGTATGGATGAACGCATCACAGACAACTGTCCAGAATGTACCATTTCACCCCCATATAGTTCAACACATCACGGAAGCCTGCATTGTACACAATTAAGCGCGTCAACAACATACAATATACACTCTATATGGGATTTGCGGGAAAACTCAGTTCCAGACGTGGCTTTCCTCAGGGAGACGGAGCTGCTAGGCCAGACAGCACTGGAAGCGTCATCATCAACGAGCGTCGAATCCTCGATAGTCACGGCTTCATGAAAGAACAAATTGGGAAGTTTCTGCTTAATCCAAAGAAGGATGAGACGACGGAGTCCCCTGCTGGGGAAGTAAACTGGCGAATTTATAAATGTGTCCTTGCACACAAGCTTTGATTAAACTAAACAATTAGTAAATCTTTTTTGTAAACCCGTAGTTAATTTGGAGTGAACGAGGGGCCGGCCAGCCTTTACTTTTACATCTGAATCCTTTTTCTTTTTATTTCCTCCTTTTTTTTTCTTTTCTTTATTCCTCCTTTCTCAAACTCGATTTTGCTGTAGCCTTCTTCTCCTTCCAGGTCTTCGTTCACCCGTTTTTTTTTTAATTCTTTCTTTATTTTTTATTCTTGATATTTTTTTTTCGTTGTCCTATTACCCATTCACTTACTCATTACAAGAATTATTTATTTTATTTTTATTTATTATATTTTCCTTAATGTCCTCTATTTTATTTCCCTTGCTGTTCCCTTTATTTTTCTTTAATACATTACATAAGAACATAAGAAGGGAACGGACTGCCAGAGACTATAAGGCCTACACTGGGCAATTCCATGTTCATTACCAACTATTATCATCCCCATCCATGAAGTTATCTAAAATTTTCTTGAAACAACCGATTGTTTCAGCACTCAATTCATGGTTATTTAGTCTATTCCATTCGTTAACCATTCTATTGGTAAACCAATTATTGCCTATTTACTTCTTAAACCTAAATCTTCCCAATTTAAGTCAATTACTACGAGTCCTAGCCTGCTGTCCTAATATGATGATCTTGCTTGCATCACCAGTGATAAAGCTCCACTACTTTCCTTTCCTTATATTAGGTATTTTTTTATAGTTTATCTTCTATCAGTCTCTCGTTGTTGCGTTAATTCTAATTCACTTCTTCCTTATTTACTTATTCTATTTCGTAACAAAGCATCTTACTCTCCTCTTTTTTACTATTTTTTTTACATTTCCTTACTTCTTTCTCCTTCTTATCTTTTGTTTCCTTTATACGCTATATCTTCACAAATTCATATTCCTCCTCCTCTTCCTCCTCTTTTTGCATGTAAACTTTTATATCTTTTCCTCTATATTCTTTATAATTTCCAAATTTCTTTATTGATATTTTAGTCGTGTTTCTCTTTATACCTACGTCCCTACAGACATATATCACGGTTTTATATGATTAATTAACCATATACAAAGGAGTACAAAGGCGGAGCATGCCGACAGGAGACCTTTTGGTCCATAACTAGGCCGGATGCGAAAAAATTATAATGATAAATAAAAATAATCATAATGTAAATAAAAATAAATAAAATAAATTGATTTATAGGTAAAGTTCAATAATAAACAAGCAGGTAAAAATAACGATAATATAAATAATAACAAAATAAATTAATAGGTAAAGTTAAATAACATCTCACTACGCATTCTCATAATTTATCTTTTATTAAGTCCTCTTTCTTGAAAATTTTTCTCCTTTTTCTTTATTCTCTATTTCCATTTCCTTCTCCGTTCTCATCCCCGTTATTTTCTTCTTCTTTAGTGTCTCCTCTCTTGCCGCCTTGAAGTTAATTAATTTCCGTTTTTCTCCCAAAGCTCTCTTTTTTTCTCTCTCATCCTCTCTCTCTCTCTCTCTCTCTCTCTAACCAAGGCTTTCACTCCGACTTATCACGGCTCATCTTTACCTCCGCTAATCCTGTGTCACTTTTTATTCCTTTTTACGACACACGCAGGTGCACACACAGACACACAGACGGGAGCTTATGACTAGATCTTTTTCTGTATATTACAGTTAAGTAAATACACTACACAAGCTCGAACGAGCACACGTGGTCACATAAACACACACACACACACACACACACACACACACACACACACACACACACACACACACACACACACACACACACACACACACACACACACACACACACACACACACACACACACACACACACACACACACACACACACACACACACACACACACACACACACACACGCACACACACACACACAAAATAGATAAATAAAAATAACAGACTTAACCCACATAGTACAGAGGAAAAGATTTGAGGAATTTATTTACTCTTTTATTTCTATTTATTTATTTATCTATCTTATCTATTGTTTTTGAAAGGGCAATAAATACGGTTTAGAATCGTTTAATTCACCAACGCGACTCTCTTGGTTCTTTCGTCAAGCCGAAATTTGGTCTTCGTTCCGCCCCCCCTCCCCCACCTCTCGTCGTTTTCATTTGCATCCCTCGGGTTCATTTGAGTTATCTCGTTCCCCTCTTGCCTTCATGTGGGTTCCCTGCTTCCCTCTTTGTTTCCTCCTCCTACTCTACTTCTTCATCTTCCTTCTCCTCCTTCTCCTCCTCATTTTTCTCTTCCTCCTTCTAGTCCTTCTCCTCGTCCCCTTTCTCCCCCTCTACTCCTTCTCCTCCTCTTCCTTTACCTCTTTCTCCTCCATTCCTTCGCCTCCTTCTTCTTTTCGTTCCCTCCTTCCTCCTCCTCGTCCTTCTTATCATCCTTCTCTTACTCCTCCTTCACCTCGTCCTACCGTTCTCCTCTTCTACTCCTCCTCCTTCTCCTCCTCCTCCTCCTCTTTGTGATCGAATTCATCGTGACCCAATGCGCTCAAATCTCATAATTTTTTAAAATCAGTCTCGATCTTTTTTCCCCCCAGCTTTAATTATTTGTTTAATTTTGGTGTCACAGATGTCACTTGCCTGTTGGAAAAAAAGTTCGTCGAAGATTTATTAGTTTGATAGAAAAGTTAACCTCGGCGGCAAAGCTTATTGGTTAAACCCCATGAAAAAATTAATCCCGCTCTCTGATTTGGGCCTCGAATGCACACAAGCTGGATTGTATAAGAGTAAGCAAAATCGAACCATGTACATGTATGTGTGCTGGTGTGTGTATTTTGCACTGAAGGTGTAATATACGAAGGCGCTCTGCTTCGTTAGTTTCTTTTTTCCAAGTGGTCTACTTTGCATATATACATAAATCCATACATACATACATACATACATACATACATACATACATACATACATACATACATACATACATAAATCCATACATACATACACACATACATACATACATACATACATACATACATACATACATACATACATATACACAAGCATATGTGTGTATGTGTATAACTATGTATGCACGCAACCAGAAAGCATATTGATTCTAGTCATGAATAAAAAACCTATCTTAATCTCTCCTGCCACCCTACTCCTGCCAACTTTTCTTTATTTACTCGGCATCCACTAATACATACATAAGGATAAAAGAATGAAGGAAATTGCAAGAGACCATAAGGCCTACACTAGGCAGTTCCATGTCCATTACCACCTACTATCCCTGTCCATAAAGTTATCTAACCTTCTCTTAAAACAAGCCATAGTTTCAGCGCTCACTACATGGCTACTAAGTCTAATCCATTCGTTAACTCTATTGGTAAACCAGTTCTTTCCTATCTCCTTCTTAAAATTAAGTTTGTCCAATTTCAGCCCATTACTACGAGTCTTATCCTACTGTCTCAATAAGATAACCTTTCCTGTATCCCTCTTATTAAAGCCCTTGAACCATCTGAACTTCAATTAGAACACCCCGCAATCTATGTCTTTCTAGAGAATATAAGTTGAGGTAAGCCTGTCTTCGTAAGGTAAATCTCTAAGCCATTGTATCATCTTTGGTCATTCTCTTGAACGCAGGTGAGTGAGGGAAGTACAGCATCTGGCGAAAGTTTGCAAGAAGAGTTGGGGGAGTTGAGGATCCGAATTTCTCCTCACTCCCTCTCCCGTAATAGGAGATTTTAATATCGACACCCATATTGCTTACAAAATCGTTTCCGTGATATTGCCTATAAAACTCCGAAAGGCTGCAATAACTTATTTGATGGCCTTCCATGCTGGCTGCTTCCGCTTACAGATATACAGTTTCCCTTTCGCTGCTTCTTCTCAGTACCCGACCTAAACAAGGATCGAATTCATCCTCCAACTTATAATAAAGGTACTCAAGAACACAGGCACAGATGGGCACCACACATCGGTTTGTTTATTTGTGACTATTTATGTACGATATATTCATTCTCTATTTGTTTTCGTCTTTTTTATTTGATCAATTCTGCTATTTCCAACATGTTTCTATTATAGAGTAGATGAACTAGCCTCCTATGGTTTTCTATGTATTAGTTATTTTATATACTGTACGAGTATATATATATATATATATATATATATATATATATATATATATAATGTATATATATATATATATATGTATATATATATATACATGTATATATACATATATATGTATATATATATATATATATATATATTTATATATTTATATATATATATATATATACATACATATGTTTTATCAATCTTTCCTGTTGTAATATATTGTTGCTACTAAGTACATGATTAAGTCAAGCACAGAATTTATGTTTATGGGTCGACCTAGTAAGGAAAGATCTATGTGCAACTATAAACATATATTTTCTTAAAATATGTATGACACTGTTTATCTTTGCCTCTACGTTTATCTCATTCTCAGCTCATCACTCTTTGCCCTCCATTTTGTCCGCCATTTTGTTTCCTTGTCTCTCCCTCTTATATTTGCCTTCTTGTTGAATCGTACCCATAAAGTAAATAAAGGAATAATGGACAATGAAATAGGGGACGCCAAGGGAAAGGAAACATAATTTTGAAAGCATTTTCATCAAGTAGTGCACTGGTGGTGTCATCAAAGGTGTACTGGTCTCGCATTTGCTTAGTTGTGGGTCCGAATACCGCACTTTTTTCCAGATCATAGTAGTGACTCAACTGCTCCCCCCAACAGTCCCCAAAGCGCATGGGAGGGCAAGGGTGATGGCTTCTGCCTCAGATACTCAGCGTCTCCTGGCGTAGGCTCCTCAATTTCTTTATTAAATAAAGGATACTCTGGTCGATCTGCCTCGACTCAAGAAAGACTTAAGAAGTCGGAAGTTGAATCCAGTCGAGCAAAGTTATTCACTTAAGAAAAAAAAAAAAAAAAAAAAAATTGTATCCCCATATTTGTCTGTGCAAATTCATGAAAACAATGAAATCTTACAATAGATAATATAAGACCTATTTTTTTATTTGAAATGTTTATTCAATATCTATTTACTCATCTCTCTGTTCTCCCTGTTCGTCTTTCTTGAGT
>NC_134815.1:41048268-41053268 GCF_046742065.1 Oratosquilla oratoria | reverse complement strand
CCGGCGCAGGCAGGTGGCTCGTTAAAAAAATAATAAACAAAAATAAATAAATATATACATAAGTAAATAAGTAAATAAATGGTTTTGGTTTACAACGAGTTGTCTGTCCAACAGATATGAATATAGACGGACGCCTGTCACCGAGAGCTTCCGTCACCCATCTGTCAGCTGCCTGTACGCGTGGTCTTCCATTTCTGTCAAAGTATGCTGTCTTTTCTTTGTAGCTGCTGATGGACAGCTGTGTGTGGTCACCCCAAGCAGCGGACAGTTCTTTGTTATGACATCACAGCATCTGACAGCTGGTTTGGCAAACACTTTTTTATTTCATGATAAATTTACAAGGGAATCTCGGTCACTCCTTTTTTTTTTTTTTTTTTTTTTTACCAGGGAGTAGGGGGTGGGAGGAGGGAGGAGGGAGGAGGGAGGAGGGAGGAGGGAAGAGGGAGGAGGGAGGAGAAGGGTGAGGGTGATGCATGTGTTCTATCCATCTATATGCCAAGTCCTGTTTTTCCTTTACCAGGGAGGTAGCCAAAATTAAAAGGCATATACCAAACCCCATTCGTTTTATTCCTACCCATTCCACCAGTAGAAACTTGCTGTCTGCCAGTAGGGGTGATATAAAATATTCTGGATATAGGGTGACATAAATAGGGGTGATACAAGATATTCTGGATATAGGGGTGATATAAGATATTCTGGAATTACGTTTAGTAAGCATTCGTTCTAAACATTCGGAGTATTAAAAAACAAAAAAAAACAAAAAACAAAAAAAAAACTCGTGATTCCGGAATATCTTACATCACTCCCGACTGGCAGGCAGCAAGTTTCTACTGACGTTCATCTTATCTACTTCGTTCCTTTCCCCCTGATAAACAAAAACTTAATCGGTCCCAGGTACTTGAAAGATCAAACAGAAGGTGAGGAGCCTACGCCAGGAGGCGCTGAGTAGCTACGGCCGAAACCGTTATCTTTGCTTAGTTATGCGTTTTAGGGACTATTGGGGCAGATAGTGAACAGTCATTGCCGGGAATCGGAGAGAAGTGCGGGATTCGAACCCACAACTAAGCGAATGCGAGACCAGCACGCCTCCGATTACTCCACCAGTCCACGAAATCCTTCCAAAAGTAGTAGAAATTCTCTAACGCCCCTCCAGGCGTCTCTAATCTAGAAGAATTTCCTTCTAGCACTTCTAGCAACGCCCTCCCGTTTGCCGGGTCCTAGCCTACGGCAGTAGTGGAAATCTACTGCAATGGTGATAATGTACTGCCACTGGTGATAATCTACTACTCTTGCCTCGCCCCTGCTATTGGTGAGAGCAACCATTAGCTATTGACAAGGGCAATTTATGTTTTACGGTCCAATGGTATCTACAGCAATTGATGTTTGTTATTTATAAGCCATTTGTTTGAATGAAATATCCATGACGGGGTATTTGTCCGTGCTTCCCTACTCCCGTCCCGAGCAACGAAATATTTCACCGCATTTAGGAGTAGACAAATGGACGTAATAAAGTAAATGTACAAAAAATGAATATATATGTAGGTTACTAGACCAGTAGATAAATTAGAAGATAAAAAAATAAAAATAAGGATAGATATAACAAAGAAATAAATAAATACATATACCAAAGGCTTTTCCCCCTTTACAAGGGACGTAGAAAAAAAAAGACATAAAATCCGCTCCCACCCATTCCATCCCCACACAATCTACTAAACGCAGTCAATAATAAATAGATTAATAGAATATTTAGTGGTAGATATATGGTAGATGAATATATAAATTAATAGATGAATAATAGAAATGAGTAGATAAATAAAAAATAAGTAGATAAATATTATAAATAAATCAATAAGCTATTTGAATTTCTAATTAATTTATTAATTCATATAGGAATAAAAGAATGTAAATAAATAACTGAATAGCTGATAATGGAAACAATTAGATAATAAACATGATTAGACTAAATAAAAACTGATACATAAGCAATGTAAATAATAAACGTACATAAACCAATGATAAAATAGGGAAATAAGCAGAAATTACAAACAGCTTAAGAGACAAAGAACACAACTAAAAAAGAAAAAAAAAAAAAAAAAAAAAAAAAAAAAAAAAAAAAAAAAAAATTGGGTGGGTGTTGGTTATAGGGAAGCTAATGCATGCATATGTGAACAGATTTGAACATTTAGCTCGCCAGTATGTACAAATGGGAAATCAACGGCATCCGAAACGAGTAATTTCAAAAGGGATTAATTACTTGCCCATTTGCCCTAATGCACTCGGGCCCACACTCTGCACTCCATCCCCAAACACATAGGGGTGATGAATCAACGATCGCTCTTCCCCTCTCTATCCCCCTCACCTATCTATCTATCTATCTATCTATCTATCTATCTGTATATCTATCTATACCTATATCTATACCTATATCTATCTATACCTATATCTATACCTATATCTATACCTATATCTATACCTATATCTATACCTACATCTATCTATATCTCTCATTCTTTCTCTCTTACCAATCTATCTATAACTCTCTCTCTCCGCTTCTCTCGCTCTTCCCATATCCCTCTCTCTGTATGGGATATTAACCTCATCAATTTAACGCATTCAATATTTTAGGGACGTAAGAGGAATCCTTAAAGAGAAGAATCACACAGCGATTTTTTCTGACAGGAAACTCCTCTCCTGTCTCCCTTATCTCTTTTCTCTCTCTCTCTCTTTTTCTTTCTCTCTCTTTCCCTCTCCTCTTCTTTACTCCTACCCCCTTCTCTCTTTCTCTCTCTCTCTACATCTCCGTCCCTCACTCCCTCTATCCTTCACTCCACCCCTTCCCTTCCTCCACCTTTCCTTCCCTACCTCCTTGTCTCTCTTTTCCTTTTATTTTCTTTATATCATCTCCCTCTCCTTTCCTCCCTCCCTCATATTTGCATACATACATCCATCCATCCATCCATACATACATACATACACTATGTACCTGCATTCGTATATGTATTTACACATGTGCATATGTATATACATACACATATGTATTCATATGCATGCATATATGCTTAATTACATATATGTATAGACATATAAACATGTATACATGTACATGTACATATGTACAGTGGATATATAAAAATATTTGATTTTATTGTGCCATTTCTGTGTTGTGTATGTACACTCCATCGTCTACCTCATTCCTGGACTTTATTGTTTACATCTTATCCCTGGATACTTATGAAAATGGTTAAATGGAAAATACTACACGCGTATGTGGAGGCTATAATGCAAACTTATGGAATGCTGCTTGAGCTACTTCCATCGCCCCAGCTGTTACCGAGCCATCTTTGCTCCGCTTTGCTCCCATACTTATGGACTGCTGTTGACACCGCTTCCCAGTTCACAGCTGGTATTGACTTCGCTCACATGTTGCTGCAGCCTCGCAGTTACCAGCTGTTACCTCACGTTTTTTATTTGATCTGAGCCCACAAGTTCATGAACTGCTGTTTAAAATCGCCGACTGGGTGCTGGCAGCTGCGACTATCGGGCGCACAGCTGTTTGAGGTGGGCGGAGGGGGGGAGAACTGTGCTTCACTCGTTACCTGACAGCTTTAAGCAGGCAGATGTATAAACGGCATCAAACCAGCTGCCAGGTAGTGTGTCTGATTGATCTTCACAGAGATGCTTTTGTCTAAATAATCCTTAAAGATAATGGTACCTTTCTATCGATTTCGAAGTCCTAATGACAGATGATATTTCCGTCTGTATAGTGGGGTAAGGGGTAGCTCTAGCATTCCGGTAACTTACTTTTTGATTTGGTTGTTGCAGGATTATTTTATTCCCGTGGGTGGTATAACAAAGGATATTAACCTGTCTTGGTAAAACCTTTTCTTGGTGTTTTAGTCCGGGTAATATCAAACAGCATCGTTCAGCTCCATAATAACTCTTCGGTAGTGAACGAACAGTTCTGTCTCAGCTGAATAAAATTTCTTAAAGAATACTATTGGTCTTGAAGGCGTTTCAGCTTTTTCGTACCAAGCGGCTCTTGTTTTTACATTGAAGCTCTCGAGAAGCCATTTCATTCAGCTGTGAATGATCCCTTTGTTTATGTAAGGGGTTTATCGAGGCACTTCCAACAGATAGATAAATGATAATAATAATAGTAATGATAAATAGATGAAATAAATAATCTGACGTCATTAAAAGCATAATTTGTGACCTAATTCTGAGATCAGCAGATTCAGTCTCTTGTTACTCTTCATCTTGCAAATTAATAAAAAGAAATTGCCAAAAATTCGCTTAATGCCTTAGGGTCGAAGTACTACCCTCATGGTCATTTTATATAAACCAGAGTAAAATACTCTGGTATTGTAAAGTAATACATGGCATTGTATTGTATTCCATTGTATTGTACTGCATTGTATTGGTGATTATTGTATTAGATCGTATTGTATTGTAATGTATCGCACTGTATCGTAGTGCACTGTATTGTACTGTACTACATTGTATTGTATTGAACTGTATCGGCGCGTATTGTATTGTACTGCATCGTACTGTATTGTATCGACTGTATGATATTGCATTGTAATGTATTGTATTTTATTGTACTGTACTGTTTTGCATTGTATTGTGTTGCACTGTATTCAATTAGATTATACTGTATTGTATCGTATTATATTGTATCGTATTGTATTTCATTGTATCGTTTTGTATTGTATTGTAATGTATTATATTGTATTTCATTATATTGTACTGTATTTAATTATAGTGCATTGTACCGTATTGTATTGTACTATTTTGTATTGTACTGTATTGTATTGTACTGTTTTGCATTGTATTGTACTGTATTGTGTTGCACTGTATTCAATTAGATTATACTGTATTGTATCGTATTATATTGTATTGTATTTTATTGTATTGTTTTGTATTGTATTGTATTGCACTGTATTTTATTATATTGTACTGTATTGAATTATATTGTATTGTACCGTATTGTATTGTACTAT
>NC_134815.1:41033268-41035768 GCF_046742065.1 Oratosquilla oratoria | reverse complement strand
TTTTGTTTTATCTTCAGCGACGTTTATGAAAAACATCGAGAGAACAAAAGAATATATATATATATATATATATATATATATATATATATAATATAATATATATATATATATAAAATATATTCAATATATATATATATATATATATATATATATATATATATATATATATATATAAGATATATATAATATATATATGTAAAATATATTCAATATATATATATATATATATATAATATATAAAATATATATAATATATATATATATACATATATATATATATATGTATATATACATACATATATATATATACATATATGTATATATAAATACATATATATATAATATGTATATATATATATATGTATATATGAATATATATATATATATATATACAATATATATATATATACAGTATATATATATGTATATATTAATATATATATATATATATATATATATATATTTATATATACATATATATATTCATATATACACATATATATATACTTATAAAATCAAAATGATAAGAACAAAGTCAAATTGGGGCGAGAAAGGATTTTTATGACTTCATAGAATGCCAAATATACGCAAGGAAATACAAAATTATTTTGTTCTCTTAGGAATGAAAAAAAAATAATAAAGGGCAGAAAAAAACCCTCCATATCCCCTTTACTCTGACCTTTAGCCCTTTATCTGTCCCCCTCTCCTCACCATCCATTCTCCTTCTCCTCCACCACCTCTCCCTACTTCTCTTCCTCCTCCTCGTCCTCCTCTCCACCACAACAGGGAATAAGGAAGGGTGGAACAGAGGTAGAGGAGAGAGGGGGTGGGAGAAGGAGGGAGAAAGGAAGAAGGAGACGGAGAGAGAAAGTGATAGAGAGAGAGAGAGAGGGAGAGAGGGAGAGAGAGAGAGAGAGAGAGAGAGAGAGAGAGAGAGAGAGAGAGAGAGAGAGAGAGAGAGAGAGAGAGAGAGAGAGAGAGAGAGAGAGATAGAGAGGTAGATAGAGAGAGAGAGAGAAACAGACAGACATAGATAGATGGATAGATAGAGAAAGAGAGCATGGAGATGTAGAAGTAGAGAGTGAAAACAGAAAAGGAAGAGTGGTGAAGAGAGACGCAGAGAAAGGGAGAGAGAGAAAGCCTCACATGTCATGACCACTGCGATGAAGCTCATCAATAAAAATAACGTTATCCTGATTGATGTTGTTGTCATTGATGAAGAAGGCAAGCAATACCGACTACCGTCATTTTGCCGATAGCACCGCATAAGTCCGGGTGTTCTTCTTAGCGGTGACTCATGATGGCGATGACGTCATTGCAATAGAAGCCTTTCATTTATTATATAAAACAATTTATTTCTCACATGATTAACTTATGCAACTCTAATTAGAATCTTTATTTTATTTTAATTCAAAAGAAAAAAGTAACAACAATGCTGAGATAATTATTAATGTTTAAGAAAAAAAAGTATGAATATACTAACGTTAATATCCTTAAAAATAGTACCGGAAGTGATGTCACCATTTATGAGGTCATCTGTATGATGACGTCATCCCATTAAGGACGTCATATTCTATAATGACGTCATTCATAATAATGACATTATCGCTGATGGCGTCACTGATAGAAATATAATTCATAACACTGCTGAGAGCAACGCCCTTACCTATGCGGCGCTGTTGGTGAGAATTACGGCAGTGGTTGTTGCTTGTCATTACTCGGGATTACCAACATAGCAGTAATTTTGATTGATCCACGGTGGACAATCTCACTCTCTCTCTCTCTCTCTCTCTCTCTCTCTCTCTCTCTCTCTCTCTCTCTCTCTCTCTCTCTCTCTCTCTCTCTCTCTCTCTCTTCTCTCTTTCCATCTATTTCTTTATTATCTATCTCTATATTTATTATTACCTATATCTAGTAACACATTTATCTCTCTATAACCTCATCTATAAAAATCTCTCTGCATATCTGTCCTTCTATTTTTTCTGTCTGTCTGTCTATCTTTTTACTTATACATCTACATATCAATCTCTATTTATCTATCTTTGCTCATCTTTATCCCAATCTTATCCCTACTCCTCCTCCTCCTACTCCTCCTCCTCCTTCTCCTCCTCTTCCTCCACCTCCTCCTCCTTCTCTCTTCCACCTCCTCGTCCCCTCCCCTAAGGTATTCCCCCCATTTACATCGCCGGGAATTTTGGCGACTCGACGCTTTTTTCCCCGACTCTCTTTGCAATTTTTGGTTCCAGAAAAGAAGGGGAATCAACAATGCCATCAAGGCCCCGATCTTCGGGGCGAGTTGGACTTCTTTCATTTCTCGATTCCAGGCGTCAAGAAAGTTGGAATTTCCAGAAGGCATGTTCAACTGAGACAGTTTTTAGCAGTAAATGCAATTAAGCTAGGCCTAATAGAAAGTTGAGATAGATGAATGGATGCAAAACTTTGTAAACACATAATGGGATGAGACATTCTTCAACTTGGGAAACTGATTTCCTCTACATTA
>NC_134815.1:41018268-41020768 GCF_046742065.1 Oratosquilla oratoria | reverse complement strand
GCGATAATGGCGTAATCGGAAGCGTACTGGTCTCGCATCCGCTCAGTTGTAGGATCCAACCCCGCACTCCTCTCCGATTCCCACCAGTGACGGTGAGCCATCAGTCCCTAAAGCACATTGGGCAAAGGTGACGGCTTCGGCCGTAGCAAGTTATATTCTTTCTGGTATTCATTTTACGAGCAACTCCATGAATAAGCGGGATAGCCTCAAACATTACCACATCCTCATCCTCATCCTCGTCTTCACCTCCCTCTCTTCCTCCATTTCCTCTTTCTCCTCCTTCCCATTCTCTTTCTCCTTCTCCTTCTGTTTCTTCATATCATTTTCCTTCGTCTCTCTTTCTTCTTCGTTCACTTTATCCTCTTTCTCCTTCTCCTCCTTCTTCTCTTCCTCCTTCACCTTTTCTACCTTCTCTTTCTCTTTTTCTTCCTCCTCCTTTTATTCTTCCTTTTTTTTTCTTACTCTTAGTAGTATTTCTCTTTCAATTCCTTCTTCTTTTTTTTTCTTTTTTTCTTTTTCTTCTCCTTTTTCTTCTTCTTCACATTTCCCATTTTGCTATTTCTCTTCCTATTCCAATTCCTTTTTCTTCCTCTTTCTTTTCTTTCTCTTCTTCATTCTCCTCTTCATCATACTCCTCTCCTACTCCTCTCCCCTCTCCCCCAATCAAGGAGAACCTCAAGGCATAAGCGTAGATCGGAATAACAATGTCACCGGCGCGCTAATTCCGCCCCGCTGCATAAACAGCGCCGCACTATTCCGCCTCCAATGACAGTCAGTGCAACAACCCTGCCCCTGTCCCAGCAGTCTTGGCCAGTCCATCCTGAATGCCAGGGAGGGAGGTCTTCAATAGCAGCCTCCTCCTTCTCCTCCTTGTCCTTCTCCTCCTCCTCCTCCCTCTCCTCCTTCTCCTTCTCCTCCCTCTCCTCCTTCTCCTTCTCCTCCTTCTCCTCCTCCTCCTTCTCTTCCTACTCCCCTTCCACATCCTTCTCCTCCCCTCCTCCTTTCACCTTCTCCTCTTCTCTTTGTCGTTCTTCTACTACAGACTTTTTCTCTTCCTCTTCCCCTTCCTCCTCTTCCCCCTCGTCCTCCTCTTTCTCCT
This sequence comes from Oratosquilla oratoria, assembly GCF_046742065.1. Taxonomy (NCBI): domain Eukaryota; kingdom Metazoa; phylum Arthropoda; class Malacostraca; order Stomatopoda; family Squillidae; genus Oratosquilla; species Oratosquilla oratoria. The sequence goes on along the minus strand of NC_134815.1, from coordinate 41,019,669 downwards.
CCTCCTCCTCCTCCGTTTCTCTCCTCTTCCTCTTCTCCCTTGTCGTTATTTTATTACAGATTTTTTTCTCTTCGTCTTCCCCTTTTATGGTCACCACCCTCTCCATCTACTCCTCTTGTTCCCGCCACTCTTCTTATTCGTCCTACTATTCCTCCTCTTTTCATAATAACTATCTTCCTCCTCTTTTCATCATAATTCTTCTCTTCTACCCGCTTCTTTACATTCTTTCTTATCTTCCTTCTCTTTCTCTCTTTCTTCTCCTTTCATTTCTTCTCTTCCTTCTTTTCCTTCCCACTTCTCTTCTTTCTCTTTTTCTTCCTTCTCTTTCTCTTCCATCTCCTCCTCTGCCTTCCCTTCACCTCCTCTTCTACGTCACTTCCCGCTGCACCTCCTTCTTCCTCCTCTTTCTGTGTTCGCGCGCGCGTGCGTGTGTATGTGTGTTTGTGCACGTGTGTTTCCCTTTTCCATATTATTTTTCGCCCACATTTCCTGCCTGCCTGTCTCCTCTCATGACCGTCTCCGACTTCATAAACTTGGTTTGACGTTCAGTTGGCCTCCTATTAGTGTCTACGGCTTCTTCCCTCCTCTTCCTCTTCCTTCTTTTCCTCCTCCTCCTCCTCCTCCTCCTCTCTGTCTTCCCAATTTGCCTGTTTCACATTTCTCTGGCTTAGTTTCCCCTTCATCCTTTACCTCTTCCTGCTTTTCCTCCTCCTCTTCCTCCCCTTTCTTTCTCCTCTTCCTCCTCCTCTTCCTCCTCATCCTCCTCTCTTTCATTCTCTTCTTTATGCTCTTCCCATTGGTTCATCCTTTCTCTTTCTCTTTATATTACTTCTCCTGTTTCTCTTCTTTGTTCTCTAGCTCCTCCTCGTGATTTTTTTTTGTCTTCCACCTTTCTATCCTCCTTACCTTCCTTCTTCCTCTCCTCTTTCTCTTCTTCGTTTTTTTTTATTTCTACTTCCATTTTCCTGTCCTTCTTTTCCTCCTTTTTATCATTCTAATATTCTTCTTTTTCTTCTTTCTTTTCCTTCTTCCTTCTTCCTTCTTCCTTCTTCTTCTTCTTCTTCTTCTTCTTCTTCTTCTTCTTCTTCTCCTGTTGTTGTTGTTGTTGTTGGTTGTTGGTTGTTGGTTGTTGGTTGTTGTTGTTGGTTGTTGGTTGTTGGTTGTTGTTGTTGTTGTTGTTGTTGTTGTTGTTGTTGTTGTTGTTGTTGTTGTTGTTGTTGTTGTTGTTGTTGTTGTTGTTGTTGTTGTTGTTGTTGTTGTTGTTGTTGTTGTTGTTGTTGTTGTTGTTGTTGTTCTACTTCTCCTTCTTCTTTCTTTCTTCCTCTTCTTCTACTCCTTCTCTTTCATCGTCTTCTTCTTCTTCTTCTTCTTCTTCTTCTCCTTTTTCTTCTACTTCATCTC
>NC_134815.1:41005768-41013268 GCF_046742065.1 Oratosquilla oratoria | reverse complement strand
ATCATGGAACGTCTTTAAGCTTATCAGTCACTGAAATGAAAATTATATAGAATTATAAAGTTATAAAATTATAGATTATAGAATTATAGCTTATTAAAGAAAGTAATCAAGATTATCATATGAAAGTAATTTAGATCTTCATGGAAACCCATCTCGTTTCCTCCCTTTCCAGAAATCATGCTGGAAGAACTCCTTTCCATGACATAGGGTGCTTTACCCAGTTCTCTTTTCCAGGACAGAGGGTGCTTTGCCCAGTTCCCTTTTCCAGAACAAAGGGCGCTTTGCCCAGTTTCTCTTTCCAGAATACAGAAAGCTTTGCCCAGTTCCCCTTTCCAGAATAAAGGGTACTTTACCCACTTCCCCTTTCCAGGCCATAGGGTGGTTTGCCCAGCTCCCCTTTCCAGGGCAGAGGGTACTTGGTCCAATACCTCTTCAATAAACATACCTGCCTGGCCTAGCCTCCTTTCCAGAACACAAATTGCTTGGGCGCTTTCCAGCCCACTGTTGTCGCAATCAGAAGCCTACTGGTCTCGGATTTGTTTAGTTGTGTGTTCGAATCCCGCACTCCTCTCCGATCCCCAGCAGTGACTATTACCTACCCCAAGAGTCCAAACACATAAGGAAAGGGTAACGGCTTCGGCCGCAGTTACTCACCGCCTCTTGGCGTAGGCTCCTCACCTCTTACAGAATATGAGAAGCGTGGGCCGGACCCTTCTCCAGAACAACCTGTGACCTTGACTTCTTTCCAGGAATCGACGCGTTTTTTTTTATTTTTTATTTTTTTCAATTTTTGTGAATATGACCCTTTTCACAGGTCAAGGTATATAAAAGCGACCCTTGGAGTATATGAATCTGACTAAACCTTTGTGAAGCCGTGAAAATTCCTTTCTTCCAGAACTCATGATGTACCAATCTTGTACAGTACAATCATGATCCCTTCAAGAATCCAGTCCTCTTTCCAGAACACCATGTGTGATCCTGGACGCTTTCCAGAGGTCAGGGCGTATAAAAGCGCATTAATCATCTTCCAATAGCCTAAGCTTATTACAGGATTCAAGGTACGATTCTTTCCAGACCTTCATGACTATAGTCCCTTTTTACATCTCAACGTATATAAATGTATCAATGTACATAAGTGTAAAGGAAGCGGCTGGACCTACACAGTGCACTCTGTCTTGCTGCATTGCTTTCGAGCCAGGAAGTGGGCAGGAGACAGTGATGACCCTTCATTCATGAGGAACTAAGATGAGAAAGAAACAATGGGTGGTGGATGGGAATGGGGTGGATGGGTGTGGATGCGTGCCTTGGCTGACTACGTCCTATATATGGAGGGAGAGGCCCTTGACGTGAGGACAAATAGACAATTATCACAATAAATGACAACTGGACACCTTTGGTCCAAAACAAGGGCTTTGTTAAATATATATATATATATATATATATATATATATATATATAAAATATCATATATATATATATATATATATATATATATATGTGTGTGTGTGTGTGTGTGTGTGTGTGTATATATATATACATATATTATATATAATATACACACACGCACGCACACACACAAACACACACACACACACATACACACACACACATATATACATATATACATATATACATATATACATATATACATATATACATATATACATATATATACATACATATATATACATATATATATATATACATATATATATATATATTTGGATGATGGAGAACGTAAACACAGGGGAAGGCTCGGAACCCTAAACACTCTAACGTTTCGTTCGCGTAGAACTTCTTCAGAGAGTGTATGCAGTTCTACATACACTCTCTGAAGAAGTTCTACGCGAACGAAACGTTAGAGTGTTTAGGGTTCCGAGCATTCCCTTGTGTTTATGTTCTCCATCATCAAAATAATTTGTCTAAAATACTTATCTATCTATCTATCTATATATATATATATATAATATATATATATACATATATATATACATATATATATACATATATATATACATATATATATATACATATATATATACATATATATATATTGTATATATGTATATATATATACATATATATGCATACATATATATACACATATATATACATATATATATACATATATATATACATATTATATATATATATACATACATATATACATATATATATACATATATATATATATATATATATATATATATATATATATACATATATATATATATTACTGCCATAGACCACTTGTCAATCACTTCTCAACTTCCTCAGCCGGCTCCTCACAGATTATTTTATTAGTTATCTAATTCCTTCTCCTCTACCTCCTCCTCTTTATCTTCTATATCCGTTTACTTTTCCTCTTCCTCTTCCATTTCTTAATCCAATTAATAGTCTTCTTTCTTACTTATTCCTCTTCCTCCTCCTCCCCTTGTCCTTCTATTCTTCTCTCCTCCTACCCTTCCTCATCTCCTCTCTCCTCCTCCCCTCCATTTTTATCCTCCTCCTCCTCCTCCTATACCTTCTCCTCCTCCCATCCTTATTTTCCTCCTTTTTTCTCCTCCTCTTCTTCCCTCCTCCTCTTCCTTTCCTCCTCTACCCCTCCTCCTGCACTATCTTTTTCCCTTTTCCATCCTCCCCGCCGTCTTCTTTTTCGGTTCTTTGTCTTCCCAGCTACTCATTCGTTTTTCTCTCATTCTTCCCCCGTTTCCTTTCAATTACTCCCCGGCTCTTCCCCATTCCTCAACCTTTACCTCATCGCTCCACACACTCCTCCACTCCTCCACCCCTCCACCTCCCAACCTCTTACCACTTCTCTTTCACTTCGTCCTTTCCCATTTGATGTTCATCCAATTTTTATCTTTCTTATTATTCTTCCTTTAGGATGCATCTTCTCTATTCCTCTCTCACTCTCACTCTAGACTCCCTCTCTCTCTCTCTCTCCTTCCCTACCTGTCTCTCTATCTCTCTCTTTCTCGCTCTCTATCTCTCTCTCTCTTCCTCTCTTTTTATATCTCTATCTCTCTCTCCTTCTCTCTCTCTCTCTCTCTTTCTCTCTATATATATCTCTCTCTCCCTCTCTCTCTCTCTATCTATCTCTCTCTTTCTCTCTCTCCTTCTCACTCTCTCTCTCTCTCTTTCTTTCTCTCTCTCCTTCTCTCTCTTTCTCCCTCTCTCTCTCTGTCTCTCTCTCTATTTTGTCTCTCTTCCTCACTGGTTACCGGTGACGTCATACAATATCACCTTGGCAACTGCTCTTCTTCTCATCCTCCTCCTCACACTAACCTTCAGCCACATTCATCACCCTTAACCTCTCTCCTTTCCTCTTGAACTCTTCACCCTGCGTCACCCCCTTCACCCTCAATTCCTCACCCTACAATTTTACCTCTCTTCACCCTGATGCATACTTTAACCTCCCTTCCCCTCCTCTCCTCTCCTCCTCACCTCTCCTCCTCCTCATCTTCTTCCCCTCCCTTCCCCTTACCTCCCCTCTCTCTCACCTCTCTCCCGCTTCCCTCGCTTCCTCCCCCTCCCATTCTCTTCCCTTTCCCTCCTCTTCCTCCCCCTCCCATTCTCTTTCCTTTTCCTCCTCTTCCTCCCCCTCCCATTCTCTTCCCTTTCCCTCCTCTTCCTCCCCTCCCATTCTCTTCCCTTTCCCTCCTCTTCCTCCCCCTCCCATTCTCTTCCCTTTCCCTCCACTCTCCCCTGTCCTCCTCTTGCCTCCCCGCCCCTCCCCTCCCCTCCAATCTTCTCTTTTCCCCACCCTTCTCCCCTTCCCTTCCCTCCGGTCTAACTCAATTCACCCTTCTCCCCTTCCCGCCTATCCCCTGCCCAATCTCCATCCTTTCCTTTCCCCTCCCCAGTTCCCCTTTCTTCCTCTCTCTCTCTCTCTCTCTCTCTCTCTCTCTCTCTCTCTCTCTCTCTCCTCTCTCCCTTCTTTCTCTCTTTAACTCTTCCTCTTTCTCTATCTTTCTCTTTCTCTCTCTTTCTTTCTCTCTATCTCTTACCTTCCCCAACTCCTCCTTCTCCGCCTCGGCATCTTGCATGATTACCCGCTATGGCGACCGGATGTGGAGCTTTTTATCACTTTTGCAGACGATCGTGATGACGACGAAAAGGACGAGGTCGAAGAGGAGAAAGCGTCCCCAATTCTACTCTTTGATTAATTATTTGTTGTCCCTACAGGATTAACCTCACTCTCTTTACACTTTTATATCTATTTACACACACACACACACACACACACACACACACACACACACACACACACACACACACACACACGCACGCACGTGTATGTGTGTGTGCGTTTGTGTATACACATGTATATGCATATGTATACATTATGTATACATCTTTTTTCTGACGATTTCTGTTTGTGATAACGTCGTCTGCTCCTCAGCAGCTTTAGATCTCCATCCTAATCCCATCACTACCTCCACCACTTCCTCTACCCCTAACCATTCCCACTCTTCCCCAAAACTCCCATTCCCACCCTCACTCTATTCCCACCCCCTCCCTCACCCTACCCCGAACCTCTCTCTCACCCTAACCCCACCTCCACACGACTCTCCACCACCACCCTGCCCATAACCCCCACTCATAACCCTACCACCCACACCCTAAGTCTACCACCAACCTACACCCTAACCTTCCTCCCCCCACCCCCAGCTAGCATCACTACCCTACCTGGGGTCCCCCCCCGGCTACCAGCCCCCTCTTCCGCACTCCCCCTCCCCCTCCTCTTCGTCTTTCTTGGTCCTGGAGTTTGGCGTTTTGTATTCGCAAAACAAAACCTTAAGAATCTTCGAGCTGGACGGTGGGCAGAAAGAGACAGAGAGACTGCCATAACGAAAGGCGTGGTTTGTCTTTTCTTGTTCTTCTCTTGTTTTATTTATCTATTTTTTTTAACCTTTTTTTTTTATTTTTCCTTAGTTCTGCGTATTCATTTTCTTTGTGTTTTCTTCTATTGTTCAATTAAAATTTTCTTTACTTTCATTCATCTTTTAGTTTTTATTATATTTTTTCTTTTCTTTTTTCAGCTTCTTGTCCTTCTTTCCATTTGATTAATTTCTATCTCTTTTTCTTTTCTTGTTCTTGTTGTTCCTTTTCCATTTCTTCTGTAGTTTTTCGTTTCCCTCCTCTTCCTCCTCATCTCCACCTCCTCTTCCTCTTCATCTCCACCTCCACTTCCGCCTCCATCTCTATCTCTGCCCCTATTTCTACCTTTACCTCCCCTCCACCTCCACATCTTCCACCTCCGCCTCATCCACCTTCACCTCGTCCACCTCCGCCCCGTCCACCTCTGTCTCATCTTCCTCCATCTCCGCCTTATCCACCTCCACCTCACCCACCTCCACTTCGTGCACCTCCACCTCATCCAACACCGCCTCATCCACATCCGTCTCAGCCACTTCCGCCATCTTCTACACTTTTTTTGTAAAAATAAAATGGAATGTAAAATTATGCAAAAAAGCTAAATTTGAAATAGAAATATTTACTGCAAAAACCATTTAGTTATTCTACGGTGATTCCTAGGACACTCCCTACAACGTTTCGTGTACTGCTTACTGCAAAATTTAGAAAACATTTCTTCAACAACATTTCCACTCATGATGGGACGATACTAAATTTTCAACGATTCCGATGCTAGTCCCGATAGTGGTCTAAATTCCGATTCCGATACCAGTCGGATTCCGATACCTGCATTTATGGTTATTTTCATGCCCTGTAGTTGAATTGGGAAACAAATATTTTATGAACAAAGTACGTTTATTAATTATTCATCGGAATCGGCAGTTTAGAGTATTATCGGTATCGTATCGGAATCGGCTGTTTAGAGTATTATCGGGACTCGTATTGGAATCGGCAGTTTAGAGTATTATCGGGACTCGTATCAGAATCGGCAGTTTAGAGTATTATCGAGACTCGTATCGGAATCGGCAGTTAAGAGTATTATCGGGACTCGTATCGGAATCGGCAGTTTAGAGTATTATCGGGACTCGTATCGGAATCGGTAGTTTAGAGTATTATCGGGACTCGTATCAGAATCGGCAGTTTAGAGTATTATCGGGACTAGTATCGGAATCGGCAGTTTAGAGTATTATCGGGACTCGTATTGGAATCGGCAGTTTAGAATATTATCGGGACTCGTATTGGAATCGGCAGTTTAGAGTATTATCGGGACTCGTATCGGAATCGGCAGTTTAGAGTATTATCGGGACTCGTATCGGAATCGGCAGTTTAGAGTATTATCGGGACTCGTATCGGAATCGGCAGTTTAGAGTATTATCGGGACTCGTATCGGAATCGGCAGTTTAGAGTATTATCGGGACTCGTATCGGAATCGGCAGTTTAGAGTATTATCGGGGCTCGTATCGGAATCGTTAAGAATTTTGGTCTCGTCCAATCACTAGATTCCACCCTCGTGGCCAGACTGCAACTTTCCCCCCTCTTGTTCTCTCATCAATCTCCATAGGCAGTTATGGTCTTGGTACCGTTGTGTGATGACTCGAAGGGTCCCTTTCACCATCCTTCTTCATAAAGATTTGGTAGATGACAGACTCTTTCCCTCTACACCATCCCAACACCACTGCTGACCGCCTAAAGACGTTAGCACACTGGATTGTCTTTCCTCCGACTGTTGGCGCAGATTTCCAGTCTGCAGCTTTCGGGAAGGAATCTGATATGCTGGAGGAAGATTATTTTCCTTCAGCATGTCAAAATGACATTCTTTGTATTTTTGTTGAGATGAGAAAATATTTTTCCATAGTGGTTTTACGGCGGTAAAAGTATTGGAGGCGGGTGATACCGCCAATTAATTGGAGGTTGAAGGAAAAATAGTCCAGTGTGATAACGCCTTAGCCTAACATAACCTTACCAATTGCTTTTCCTCTTTACCTTTGACTGGTTTAATTTGTCTTCAGGGGAATATTTTCCTTCGGGGGATGTTTTCCTGCCAGCTCCCTCGGGAACCCTTCTCCCTCATAGCAGGATGTGCTAAATAGCTTCTGCTGTCTTTCTTCAGAACCTCTCGTATTTTGTGGTAGTTTCTCTCTCAAGTTTCCTATCTAAAAGCGCTATCACACTGAGCTATTTTTCCTCCAACTAATCGGTGATACCGTCAACCTCCAGCACTTTTTTCCGTCATAAAATCGTCATTGCAAAGTATTTTGTTTTCTCAATAATTTACATACGAGGGGTGATTGAGAAATTCGTGGCTTAAGGTACAAATATTTATTTCATGATAAACTGATACATTTATTTTTCAACGTAATCCCCTTGCAAGTTTACACACTTGTTCCAACGGTCGTGGAGTTTACGGATCCCCTCTTCGTATTAGCTTGAGTCTTGGTCCTCCAAATACTCCTCTACGGCATCAATAACATCATTATCCGAGGCTAAATGTTGACCGCTGAGCTTTTTTTCCATCTTGAGAAATAGTAGTATAAGGGAACTAAATCAAGTAAAAAGGGCAGATGTTCAACAAGCTGGAAG
>NC_134815.1:40993268-41000768 GCF_046742065.1 Oratosquilla oratoria | reverse complement strand
GCTGGTGGAGGCGAAGGCATCGTCATCGCTTTCCGCTGTGCGGTACTGGTCTGTGGCGCTGGCTCGTGACACTGGCGTCAACAAGCTAGTCAGGATGTGGTTCACGTTCATTTTATTTTTCATTGCGTTGCGTTGCGTTGCGTTGCGTTGGGTTGGGTTGGGTTGGGTTGGGTTGGGTTGGGTTGGGTTGGGTTGGGTTGGGTTGGGTTGGGTTGTGTTGGGTTGGGTTGGGTTGTGTTGTGTTGTGTTGTGTTGTGTTGGGTTGGGTTGGGTTGGGTTGTGTTGAGCTGGGTTGACCTAAGTTCTGTTTTGTTGTGGTGTGGTTTATGTTTTGCTGTGTTATTTTGTGCTGTGATGAGTTGTGAAGTGCTGTGCTGGTTTGTGTTGCATTGTATTGTGGTGTGCTGTATTGTGTTATAACGCATTGCGTTACATTGCCTCGCGATGTCCTGTGCTGTGCTGTATTGTGCTTTCCTGTGCTGTGCAGTAATGTTTTTATCTGCAATTTTTTAAATTTGTTTTCTTCTTCCAATTTATCTCGTTCTATCTTTTCATTGTTGTAATTAAGTTGGTTAATTTAAATTTCATTTTCTTCAACATAATTTCTTTTCGTTTTTCTTTACCCCATTCTATTTCATTTATTGCATTTTGTTTAGTTTCGTTCAGTCCACATTCATTGCATCTGGTCTCCTTTTCAACGATGCACACTTCACTTATGAAGGTGAAAGAGAGGTGGAGGAGAGGTGAAAGAGAGGTGGAGGGGAGGTGAAAGAGAGGTGGAGGAGAGGTGAAAGAGAGGTGGAGGAGAGGTGAAAGAGAGGTGGAGGAGAGGTGAAAGAGAGGTGGAGGAGAGGTGAAAGAGAGGTGGAGGAGAGGTGAAAGAGAGGTGGAGGAGAGGTGAAAGAGAGGTGGAGGAGAGGTGAAAGAGAGGTGGAGGAGAGGTGAAAGAGAGGTGGAGGAGAGGTGAAAGAGAGGTGGAGGAGAGGTGAAAGAGAGGTGGAGGAGAGGAGGAGGAGAGGTGGAGGAGAGGTAGGTGAAGAGAGAGAGGAGGGTGAAAGAGAGGTGGAGAAGAGGTGAAAGAGAGGTGGAGGAGAGGTGAAAGAGAGGTGGAGGAGAGGTGAAAGAGAGGTGGAGGAGAGGTGAAAGAGAGGTGGAGGAGAGGTGAAAGAGAGGTGGAGGAGAGGTGAAAGAGAGGTGGAGGAGAGGTGAAAGAGAGGTGGAGGAGAGGTGAAAGAGAGGTGGAGAGAGGAGAGGTGAAAGAGAGGTGGAGGAGAGGTGCTGGAGAGAGGTGAAAGAGAGGTGGGAGAGAGAGGTGGAGGAGAGGTGAAAGAGAGGTGGAGGAGAGGTGAAAGAGAGGTGGAGGAGAGGTGAAAGAGAGAGGTGGAGAGAGGTGAAAGAGAGGTGCAGGAGAGGTGAAAGAGAGGTGGAGGAGAGGTGAAAGAGAGGTGGAGGAGAGGTGAAAGAGAGGTGGAGGAGAGGTGAAAGAGAGGTGGAGGAGAGGTGAAAGAGAGGTGGAGGAGAGGTGAAAGAGAGGTGGAGGAGAGGTGAAAGAGAGGTGGAGGAGAGGTGAAAGAGAGGTGGAGGAGAGGTGAAAGAGAGGTGGAGGAGAGGTGAAAGAGAGGTGGAGGAGAGGTGAAAGAGAGGTGGAGGAGAGGTGAAAGAGAGGTGGAGGAGAGGTGAAAGAGAGGTGGAGGAGAGGTGAAAGAGAGGTGGAGGAGGGGTGAAAGAGAGGTGCAGGAGAGGTGAAAGAGAAGTGCAGGAGAGGTGAAAGAGAGGTGAGGAGAGCTGGAGGAGAGGTGAAAGAGAGGAAGAGGAGAGGTGGAGGAGAGGTGAAAGAGAGGAGGAGGAGAGGTGAAAGAAAGGGGAGGAGAGGTGAAAGAGAGGTGGAGGAGAGGTGAAAGAGAGGTGGAGGAGAGGTGAAAGAGAGGTGGAGGAGAGGTGAAAGAGAGGTGGAGGAGAGGTGGAGGAGTTGGAGTTGAGATATAAAGGTAGTGGCAAGGGTGTGCGGGAGAGAGAGAAAAACCCTATTCACACTAACGGTTTCAACCGCGGCGGTTCAGTTACAATGTAATCCAATGGAGGCGTTCACGAACAACCGCGCAATTTTTCATTGACATATGCGGTACCGTCATGGTTTCTGCACCGTTCAAACCGCTAGTGTGAACAGAGCCAGAGGCTGCTTCCTTTTGAAGGAGGAGAAAGAGGAGGGAAGACAGAGGGATAAGGATAATAAATGATAAATTATAGTTAATGGTTAATGGATGATGGATGTTGGGTGATGGATGATGGATGAGGGATGACGGATAATGGATGACGGATGACGGGTAAAAACATATAAACATTAGATAATAGATAGATAATAGATAGCAAATAGATATTAGGTAATATATAATTGATAACAGATAATAGGTAATAGATAATAATAGAAAATCGATAATAGATACTAGGTAATAGATGATAAATAATAGATAATTAATTGATAATAGATGTTACATGAAAAGTTATATAGGGTGTCACGAGAGCGGCAAAGAGAGAAAAAAAAAACGAGCAAATGGGTCTGCCCCACACCTATCATAACTAACTTCCTTCCATTTCATTCTTTTCGTACACTAACCCCCAAATCCCCCCTCCCCCTCTCCCCCATCTTACCTATCCTGTCCTGTCCAAAGAGAAAGGAGAGAGAGAGAGAGAGAGAGAGATTGATATGTAGATGTATAAGTAAATAGACAGATAGAAAGAGACAGACAGACATGCAGAGAGATTTTTATAGATGAAGTTGTAGAGAGATAAATGTGTGACTAGAGACAGATATATAGATAAAAATAAATATAGACAGAAATAGATAATAAAGAAATAGATAGATAGATAGAGAGAGAGAGAGAGAGAGAGAGAGAGAGAGAGAGAGAGAGAGAACGAGGATGGACGGACGAAGAGCCCATATCCGAAACCCATCGAGGCCCAACGATCTCGCTGGCCGAAGCTTCGGCCGCTTCATTTCCTGCACTGCCCTGGAAAGTTCCAGAGACTCTTCACCGTCTCCGGCAGAAGCTTCTGTTTCCTCCTTCTGTGTCTGCCATTCCCGTCTGCCGCAGCATCCGTGTCTGGGCCTGCTATTGTGTCTGCCCTTGGCACCATGTCTGGCGTCGTGTCTGTGTGTCTGACACACTGTGGGTCACTGCTGTCGAAGTTGGCCGCCCTCCTCCTCCTCCTCCCTTTTTTTTTTTTTTTTTTTTTTTACAGATGGAGATGGCAAGGGCGGATCTATCTTCGACCTCTATGCTCCTGACACCTTCGATGACTTCATACGTTCTTTGTTGCAGGCTCGCATGCACGCACACTCACACATAAGGCATACACATATTCTTGGTTGTACATGAGACATACACATTTGTCAGAGTGAGTATGAGGAGACTACGCTAAGAGGCACTGAGTAACTGTGGCCTAAGCCGTCCCCTTTGACCTATTATGCGCGCTAGTATCTGTCAACATTGGGAATCGTAGAAAAGTGCGGAATTCAAACCAACAACCAGATGAACCGAAGGTAGGAGACTTGTATCTACAGCCGAAGTTCTCACTTTTGCCCTATTATGCACTTTGGGGGCTGTTGGGGCAGGTAATTAACATTCACTGCTGAGAATGGGAAAGGAGTGTGTGATTCGAACCCACAATTAAGCGAATACGAGATCAGCACGCTTTAGATTACGTAAGCAGCACACATGTGTCATAGGGTATAGTAAGTTAGTGGAAGAAGTGGATTAGCGTCATACGTCTCTAGTATTTCATTCAACTCAATGAAACACTCTCAGTAGTCAAAAGGATTAAGCACATCTCGAGTTTAACCCGATTAATTTTTTCGGTGTATTCAACGAGTTTGTTAGTTATTTCAACTTTCTTCAGGTTATATAACTTAGCTCATTCAAAATCTCTCCGTAATGAAAGAAATAAGAACAAAAAGTGATATAGACAAAAGAGGCGAAAGACGCTGATATGTGCCAAGGAATGATGAAAGACAGAAATCAGAAATGCAAGATTGTGAGCATGTGTTTACATCAGGAGATATGCAAACACTAATATACGTAATGTTTAATATTGGTTCATGAGCTTACCAAGCCCAGGGTGCTTGATAGCTGCAACTGTGTCAATACAAACTATATATTAATATCTGTACATAGCAAAGCTCCCCACAAAAATTGTGTTTGTTAGTTGACAGTGGGTTGAGTCACGGCCACAAATTGATCTCTGGATACATATTTGTGGGAATAAATTACGATTATTTTATAAATGTTGTAGTGGACGATGGAGATCAACGTTTATCTTGTGGGTTACCTTCACCATATTCAATTAAATAAACCAAACAGTTTATCTCTGTTTCTAAGATTAACATTATCAGAATTTAATTTCTAGATTAAGTCTCTTACTGTTATTTGTTTATCAGGGTCATCTTTGGCGGTCATTCTTTTCACTTACTTATTAATTCAAACCACTGTTAACATTAGTTAATTCAAAGAACTTAGCTTCCCAAATGTAGTTTGATGTAATCACGCTCCTGTTTAAAATGATCTCAAATCAATCAACCCTTTCGAGTCAACTGCTGAACAAAAGCTCTTATACCATTCCATGACTCGCACGACTGCGCCAGCCTTTGCCACACCACTCATGCAAACTTCTCTATGTCATCTCTTCACCTTCTGCCTAGTCTCTCTCATACACTTTCATGAATTGTACAACTGCGCCAACCTATGCCACGTCACTCTTGAAGACTTCTCTACCTCATCTGTTCATCTGTTTGGTCTCCCTCGTGCATACTTCCCATCTCGCGACGTCCACTCAATAACACACTTTCTCCATCGTTCATCATTCGTTCTCGCTAACTTATCTACTCGGTTCCACTTCCTCTCTTATACCACATCTACAACATTTCACTCTAGTCTGCTCCATCTACATATCGGATACTACCTTTAAGTACATCATTATGTTTCTCTTCTCGAGACATTTAGGAGTGAGTTTCATCTCTCATGTAATTTCATTCAAGTAAAAGAAATACCTTCATGTATCAGAGATTAATGTAATTTTTTGTGTTGTATCACTACAGCATATGCTTACGAATGACTATTTCCTTTTAAAATGCTGAGACATAGCTGGGATTCAATATAAATTCTCATACGAAAATAACATAATTTTTCCAATAGTGTTACACGCAATACAATTTGATGAACCAAATAAATTTAGAATATTAATACGGAGACAAAGGGAAAACCTCTCCAGTGCTAAATCTGGCTAAAAAAAAAAAAAAAAAAAAAAAAAAAAAAAAAAAAAATCGGTATATATATATATATATATATATATATATATATATATATGATATATAATATATATACATATACATATATATATTATATATATACATATATTATATATATATATGTATATCTATATACACAAATATATACATAAACACAAACACACACACACACACACACACACACACACATATATATATATATATATATATATATATATATATATATATATATAAATATGTATATATATATATATATATATATATATATATGTACACATATCGACTATAATAAAGTAGTAGCCTCTGTCTGTCTGTTTGTTTTTTTGTTCACGAACTCCTAGGGTTTTGGAGATAGACCCCCATAATCATATATATTCAGATGCCCTCTCACTCCAAGTACTTGGGTAACTATGTTTCATTAAAAAATATATATATGTGTTTTGGTGAGGGTTAAGGGTTAAAGTTAGGTGGGGGGTATGGTTTGGTAACACGCCACTACTGTAGTTTCCCCTTAACGTGCATAGCTCTTTTGTGACAAAATTACTATGATTAAACAAGCCATGTATGTGTCTATAAATATTATTTGTATTTGTGAAATTTATGTTGCCACAAACTATGATAGTCTTTGTAAGGGGAAAACATGTAAATGTAAAATGATTGTATAAATTTACCAAATGTTGAAATATTGATTATTCTTATTTGATATTATCGCGGGCGGGCCAGTTAAGATGTTAAAAGTTTGTTTCAATTCTTCTCTTACGGCCGAGTTTTTTTACTTTCTTAACATTTTATTTTTGTTACCTTTTCCACTGAATTATATTGATACGTGTAACTTTTCTCCACAAGTTCTATCAAAATTAAAATTATCATCATTTGCCCGCAGCAAAGCGCGGGTAATTTGGCTAGTATATGTATAATATAGTATAGTATGATATATATATATATATACATATATATATATAAATATATAAATACATATATATACATATAAATATAAATATATATATATACATATATAAATATATATATATATATTACCAAGTGTTTAAATAACTTTATTCTGAATATACAGTGAATTTTTTGTAATTTTGCTATGATTATCACGGGGTGGGATGAGCACATCCTACCTCTGGACGGAACCTCACTTCTAAACTAAATTGCAAACTAATCTTATGATCAACATCTGGTGGTATAATGATGACCTTGTACTAACCTTTTCCAGCTATGAAGAAAACTTTTGAATAATATTAAGTCCTTGTTATTCCTAATGCATTCATGTACTCCATTATTCAAATACGTGTACATGATAATAATCAAATCCAGCCGTCGCGAAGCCTCGATCCCGGGTTCCTATGATCATGAGTCCCGCAAGCTACAGTTCCGCCATGCAGACACACACACACACACACATACACACACACACACACACACACACACACACACACACACACACACACACCCACACACACACACACACACACGACTCGGTGGCGCAGTTGGTAGAGCGCTGAATTGTCACCATAGTGGCCCGTAGTTCTTGGTTCGAATCCTGCCCAGGGCCGAAATTATTTCGGTATCGCTGCGCTTCGGGTCGTTTACTCTGACTCTCGTGGGCGGGGAGTTGTGTGTGTGTGTGTGTGTGTGTGTAAGGTCATAGCATTACCATAGATCGGACCTACGAGCTCTGAGCTCTCTTCCAGGAGGGAAATGGCTGTCGATCACGAGTCCAACAGGTGATCCAAAGACACAAGTGAATACACACACATACGCACGGACGCACACACATACACCGTAACCAGATATGAACTTATATCCTAGCCTGAAATCTACTGTAGCTAGTGATTTGTTCCATTATATATATGCAACTATTCTAAAAGGAGTAAGTATCTAGTGGGAATAAAAGTCTTATCTAGGGTATCAAGGAATGAACATAGAGAAGGCTGTGTGATGAAGGGATTGTGCCCACGACACTGGATGGAGCGGAGACTTGGAAATCGAAGGAAGTTGAAAGAAAGAGCCAACATGTGTTTGAGAAATATGACAGGTGTTTAGAGGATACTGGGCCCTGTTGTGGAAGTACTGTGTCTCGCTGCATTGCCTTTGACAAGAGCGGCGTGGCGGGAGTATAGGGATGACCATTTATCCATGAGGTGCTAAGATGGGAGCGGTGATAGATGGATTCCGGGTGGGCGTGGGAT
>NC_134815.1:40973268-40975768 GCF_046742065.1 Oratosquilla oratoria | reverse complement strand
CAGCAACAGCAACGAAATCTAGACGAAATCATAAAAAAAAATTCTCCCTTACTCCATATGCCTTCTTTCCTCATCCCTCCTTTCCTGACACCTTCAACCACCTCCTCACCCACCTTCGGCTGCAAATCTTCAACCGTACATTCTCCTTCCCATTCCGAAATATATATACATGTATATACATATATAATATATATATATATATATATATATATATATATAGATATTATATATATATATATATATATATTGTGTTGTGTTTGTGTGTGTGTGGTGTGTGTGTGTGTGTGTGTGTGAGTGGGGTGGTTTGTGTGTGTTGTGTGTGTGGGTGGTGGTGTGGTGTGTGTGGTGTTATGTATGTTTTTGGTTACATGGGAATCTATAGTCTTTTTCTTATTTCTTTTCAGCGGAAAGGGGGTTTACAGGCAGCCATCATCGCCATCGCTTCATCGTCTCGTCAACATTCCTCCTCTTCATCCTCCTCGTCCTTTGCCAGAAGCGGAATTACCCTCGCGAGCGGAAAATGGAGAATGATTATCATTATATCCTCCTTCACTCTGCCCGTTTCATCAGCGTCAAGTAGCTTATTTTCCATCCTGTTTTCTCCTTTCACCTTCTCCCTTTTCCTCTTCCCTATTTTCCTTGTTTTTGTTCCTCTCCTCCCTCTTTTTCTGCCATTACTCTTTTCCTGTCTGCCTTTCGTCTATATTCTTCTGCTCCAACCTCCCTTCCTCCAATTTGTTACAGTTCATCACCCTTGTCCCTTCCTCCCTCCCTTCTTTGTATTTTTTTTCCTTCTTCCCTCCCTATTTCCAACACTCCTCCTCTCCCGTTGTCAAAATCAATCCTAATCCCCCTTTAAAAACCCTACTTTCTTTATTCCTTCCTTCTATTCCCTCCCTTTAAACCTTTACGCCTTTCCGCCCTTCTCCGTCTTTTCCTTTTTCCTTTTGTATTCATATACTAACCATTACGATATCACATACCTGACACATGATCCACATACATACAAGAAGGTACCCGGCAGGCACTGGCCTTGGCAATTCCTACCCAATATTGCTGACATCCACACTTCCAAGTCGTAAATATCTGACTCAGACATGCAACACATCAAACCAGCAAGCGCCCAAACGGGCCAAATGCTACCGCAGACACAAGTACATTAGGTCACAGGACCAGCCAGAGACATTGTCCATTTCCTATACTTACCAATCTAACATACATGTAAACTACTTCTTCATTAACTACATCAACTCCAATCCATAAATCATGTCAAGCAATGGCAACTAACTAACACAAAAAAATACTGTAATAAAAAATCCACCGAAAGAACTCATTTGTTATTTTGTGCCATAACATAATACCCAAAACTAAACTGCAAAGACCCTCAAAAAAAACAAAACCTCCCCCTAAAAAACCCTACACGGGATAAAAATGCAAGGTAGAGGGAGGAGGCATAACATATTCGTCTTGGCATAAAGGGGGAATAGAGAGGAATAGTCCCGGGATAGATAGAGCGAAGGGGAATAGAGGCGAGCGGGTTGGGGATGGGGGACCTTAGGCGGCGGCGACTTGTTCGCCACAACACAACCACACAACAAGAGAGACTAAGGGAAAACACAACTCTGTCACCCTTAGACTACTCTAGGGGAGAGGGAATTAAGTGAACAAAAACTCTAACCACTCAACCGAAGCAGACACACTTTACTCTAAAACACTTAGAAACAACTCTACCTATATAACCCTTAAAGGGGATTATATCCCTAAACTGTAATAACACATATCATACCTTAAATACCCCAAATAAACTTATAAAGAAATACAATATTACCTAAAGACCGGAACTCTCCTCTACTCTACTTTCTGAACCTCATTACCACACTACCTGCGCCCTTTCTTCAATAAATATAAAGGTCCAACAAAGACTTTATAACAAAACTTTTTCCCCTTTCCTTCCATTCTTGTTCCTCTCTTTCCTTTTTGCTTTTCCACTTTTAATAAATAACTTTCCATGCACCGCACTCTAAAAAAACCACACTTGTGTAGCCACCAAAGGCTGCACTTTTCAACTTCCCTTTTGCATTTTCTCACTCCATTTTATGGGGTATTCCCTGCATAAACTTTACCTAATCCATAGTTCAGGTACTTGAGTGACGTCCCTACGGACTAGAGGCAGCCAGTAAAGTGACTGTAAACTAACCTCCGCTCGATACAGAATAATGGTCACTTTTATCTTCTTCAGTTTCTATCTCTGGTTCTTCTCTGTTCTGGCTAGTAACAACTCCTATCGAGTAAGCACCGGAATCGTGAAAAGAAGGCGTGACAAGCCCATCTTTCACTCTCTCTCTTTTCCTTTTCTCGCTTCTTTCCTCCTCTTTATCTTATCTCTCCTCTTCCTCCCTTCCTCCTTCCCTCTCTCCCTCTCTCTTCTCCTTCCCTCTGTTTCTCCTCCCTTCTCTCCTTCTCTCTCTTCTCGTCCACTCTTCTCTCTCTCACTTTCTCC
>NC_134815.1:40945768-40948268 GCF_046742065.1 Oratosquilla oratoria | reverse complement strand
TGAACAGCAATAACAATTAACAAGTAAGTAATCAGAAGTGTTGAGAAGCCATAATTATAGTGTTATGACACTATTTTGCGTGTCACGAACGTCTTGAAGCCAAGGGAGAAGGAAATCACGCGGCTTGTAGAAGGTGAGACAAAATATCTTGTAAAGATAAATAAAGAGGAGGAAATACTGGATAGCGTAGTCAAGAACGAAGAGAAAAGCGAAAAGAATGATTAATGATTGTAAACAAGACAATACACGCGATTAAAAGGAAGTGCGGGAGAGACACGTTATCACATTGGGTTATTTTTCCTCCGACTCTTGGAGCATATCTGCAGCCCGTAGCTTTGTGATTTACTGAATGAATGAATGAATGAATAAATAAATAAATAAAAACAAATAAATAAATAGAAATCCTCCAGGGTATCAAATGACATTCTCCGTAAATTGTTGAAAAAAAAAAAAAAAAAAGCCATGGTGATTTTATGGCGGAAAAGTGGTGGAGGTGGGTGGTGCCGCCGATTAATCGAAGATTGGAGGAAAAATAGCCCAGTGAGATAGCACCTTAAGAAAGAGAAAATACAAATATGAGAGATAAAGAGGGCGAGAGATGAGGGTTGAATAGAACACAGACATTAGGAGGAAATACGGAGAACGCCCAAGACACCTTTACTCCGCTAAAACTAATATATAATGAATAAATTAGTAAATAGATAAATGAATAAGTAAATGCACAAATTAAATAAAAATAAAAGAAAAAACCACCTAGCCTCACTACAAAATAAAAAAAGATAAAAATAGTATAAACCTTACCCCACTCAAAAAAATATAAATACATAAATACAAGTAATATAGATAAATAGGTAAATAAATAGATAAATAAAAAATAGAAAACAATAAGAAGAAAAGTGGAATAACCCCCCCCCCAAAAAAAAAAAAAAAAAAAAAAGGTGAATACCTGACTGACTCAGGGCCATAGGATCCAATGTAAACAACACGACTGGGGGACTCCGGGCCAAAGCGCGAAAGGGTAAAAGGATTACAGGCGATAAAATCAAGAGATGAAGTGATAAAGACTGAATGAAGGAGGGAGAGGAGAGACAGGAGGAGGAGGAGGAGGAGGAGGAAGAGAGAGGGAGACGAGGGAGAATAGGTAGAAAACGAGGAGGAGCAAGAAGAAACCGAGGAAGAGGAAGAGGAGGAAGAGGAGGATGAACAAGAGAATAAGGAAGAACAGGAGGAGGAAGAAGAGGATGAACAAGAGAATAAGGAAGAAGAAGAGGAGGAGGAAGAAGAGGGAGTAAGACGAGAGAGAGGAGGAGGAAAACGAAGAGGAGGAAGAAGAAAAGAAGGAAGAAAAAGGGGATCAGGAGGAAGACAGAGTAAGACGAGAGAGATGAGGAGGAAAACTAGGAGGAAGAAGAAAAAGAGAAGGAAGAAGAAAAAGAGAAGGAACAAGAGAAGGAGGAAGAAGAGGAGAAGGAAGAAGAAGAAGAACAAGAGGAGGAGGAGGAGGTGGAAGAGGAGGAGGAGGTGGAGGAGAAGGAGGAGGAATGAACAGAAACAAGGAAAAAGAATAGAATGAGGAAGAAATGAAGGAGGGGGGGCAAGGAAGGCGGGAACATCAGGAGGTGGAAGAGGAAAAGAGGAAAAGAGAAAGAGGAGATAACCCAGAAAAAAGAGAAAGAGAATGAAAGGGGTAAGGAGAGGAGGTATAGAAAGCAAAGAGGGAGAAGCAAGAGAAAAAAAGGAACTGAAGAGAGAACAAGAGGAAAGAGAGAGACAAAAGCGAAAAGCAAGAGTGAGAAAAGGAACTGAGGAGATAAAAAGAGAAAAAAGAGAGTAGAGGGAGAAGCAAGAGAGAGAAAAGGAATTGAAGAGAGAAGAAGAGAGAAGAAGGAGAGAAGAGGGAGAAGCAAAAGAGAAAAAGGAACTGAAGAGAGAAAAAAGAGAAAAGAGGAACTGAAGAGAGAAAAAAGAGAAAAGAGACAAGAGTGAAGAGGGAGCAGAGATGAAGTGGTAGAAAGGGAGGAGGAGAAAGGGAGTTAGGGTGGGGGAGAGAGGAGGAAGAAATGAGAGGAGATGGAGGGGAGATGGAGGGGAAGAGGTGAGAGGAGGTGGACAAAGGAGTAAAGGAAGAGTATGTCATAGGTGAAACCCAGCGCTTCTATCCTTCGAGACAAGATGGCGCCGAATAGGTTAAGTCACAGAGGTTGGCAAACGAAAGATTTTAAGGAAGGCAGCAGAAACCAGAGATAGCAGATGTTCAAAGTGATCAACACTCTCTCTCTTTCTCTCTCTCTCTTTCTCTCCCTCTCTCTGTTTCTCTCTCCCTCCCTCCCTCTCTCTCTCTCTTTCTCTCTCCCTCCCTCCCTCTCTCTCTTACTCTCTACCTCTCTCTCTTACTCTCTACCTCTCTCTCTCTCTCTCTCTGTATCTCTCTCTCGTTTTTTTTTCGTTTTTTTTTTAGTAGAGATTAGTCTTCAATCATAAGAGAATGCTGTGTTAGAAA
>NC_134815.1:40938268-40940768 GCF_046742065.1 Oratosquilla oratoria | reverse complement strand
ATGGGAAGAGAGACAGGGAGACTGAGGAAGGGAGAGGGGGAGAGGGGGAGAGAGTGGGGGAGACTGATAGGTGGAGGGAAGGTGGGAGGGAGAGATGGAGGGATGGAGAGAGGGAGAAAGAGAGGCTGAGAGGAAATTATAGAGAGATAAAATGGAAGAGAGAGAAAACAAAGATGAAAAAGAAAAAGAAAGTAAAGAAAAAGGAAAAGCAGAGAAGGAGGGAGGAGGGAGGAGGGACGAGGGAGGAGGGACGAGGGAGGAGGAGGAAGAGGAGGAGGAGGAGGAGGAGGAGGAGGAGGAGGAGGAGGAAGAGGAGGAGGAGGAAGAGGAGGAGGAAGAGGAGGAGGAGGAGGAGGAAGATAATGGGAAAACAAACGAGGGAAGGACAGAAGGAAGAGAGAAAGGAGCGAAAAGGAGAAAAGACGGGATGAAGGGCAGAAGTAAAAAAGAGAGAATTAAAGAGAGGAAAGAAAGGAAGAAGGAACAAATTGAGAAAATGAAAAGAAGAAATGAAATAGAGGTAGGGAGAGAAGAAGAGAAGAAGGAGGAAAAAGAACAGGATGAGGAGGGAGAGGAAATGGTGAAAAGGATCAGAAAGGTAAGGAAGAAGAGGAGGAGGAGGAGGAGGAGGAGGAGGAGGAGGAGGAGGAGGAGGAGGAGGAGGAGGAGGAGGAGGAAGGGCAAGATAAACAGAAAAATCGAAAAATGGAGAGAACAAAGGAAAAGAAGGAAGAGATGGAGGAAGACCAGGAGGAGAGAAGAGAAAAAGGAGTTGGAGGAGGGATTAGAGGAGGGGGAAAAGGGCAAGAAAAAGGAGGAGGAGGAGGAGGAGGAGGAGGAGGAGGAGGAGAGAGGGGTGGAAGAGGGAATAATTCTCCTCCAAAGATGGTGAAGAGATGATTCACGGAAGGCGAATGTTGGAGGGACGGGGGCGGGACGGCGGGCATACTTGTCCGCACCGGAAGTTGCGTCATTAATCACAACATTTCGCCGAATGTAAACAAACGGGGCCAAACTCACATAATGGGCTCGAGAGCTCCGCGCACACATACACATATGCATACACATATGCATACACGTACACATACACGCATGTACACTTCGCACATGTACCACGTACACACGTCAAATACATACACCTGTAAGCGGTATACAAATGCACACAAGGTGCAAGCACATCAATATACACACATCCGTGCACATACAAATGGGCATGTATGTGGCAGCGCAAACACACATGTACACGCACACAAACGCACACACATACACACACACACACACACACGGTGGCGCGGTTGGTAGAGTCTCAGACTGTCAGCACGGGGGTGCTGGCGGTACCTGGTTCGAATCCTGCCCAGGGCTGAAATTATTTCAGTATCGCTGCGCTTTGAGTCGTTACTCCAACTCTCGTGGGCGGGGAGTTGGGTGTGTGTGTGTGTGCGTGTAAGGTCATAGCATTACCCATAGATCGGTCATACGAGCTCTGAGCTCTCTTCCGGGAGGGAAATAGCTGTCGATCACGAGTCCAACACGTGATCTGAAAAGACCAAGGTGAATACACAAATACGTGTCGACTTATGGAACAATTTGCATGAAAATATAACTCAGGAAAAAAAAAAGTTTGATGAGTGGAGGCAAAGAAACGAGACTTCATGAGCATAACTCGAGCCTCCTCGTACGCTAATATTAGGTAAATACTGTTTTGTTCATCTCTTGGCTAGCGGACGTAAAATCTCTCCTCTCTTTCTCCCTCTCTTTCCCTCCCTCTCTATCCCTCTCTTTCTTTCTCTTTCTCTCTCTTAAAAAAAGCAGCTCAGAGGGAAAAGATACTTAATGTAATAGCAGGATTGGAAAAGTTAAAAGGTCCTGGACGTGTGAAATGTGAAAAGTAAAATGAAAAGGAAAAAGTGAAAGATAGAAAATGAAATGAAATTATTAAAATAATATAAAATACAGTAAAATATAGTAACGTAAGATAAATTAGAACAAAGTAAAATAAAGCAAGTCCAAATAAAATGACTTAAAATAATATAAAAAATATTTCTTAAAAAAGATCAAATAAAATGAATGTGTAAAATAAAAATATAATATTAGGTATAAGCACAATTATATTAAGATGAAATGAAGTAAAACGATTTAAAATAAAATGAATTATATAGCAGAACAGAATAGAATAAACCAGTGATAGAAAACGAGGTTAGAAATTTGGTTAGAAAGTAAAAATTTGTAACGGAGAAAAATGTTTCCATTCAGAATGTGGTTACTGTCTGAGGGCGCAAAAAATAAATAAATAAATAAATAAATAAATAAATAAATAGATAAATAAATAAATAAATAAATAAATAAAAATAAAATAAAATAAAATAAAATAAAATAAAATAAAATAAAATAAAATAAAATAAAATAAAATAAAATAAATAAATAAATAAATGAAAAAATAAATAAATAAATAGATAAATAAATAAATAAATAAATAAATAAATAAATAAATAAGTAAATA
>NC_134815.1:40913268-40915768 GCF_046742065.1 Oratosquilla oratoria | reverse complement strand
ATGGATGGCTGGATATATATATATATATATATATATATATATATATATATATATGTGTGTGTGTGTGTATACATATATATATGTATATATATACATACATTATATATACATATATGTATATATATACATATATGTATATACATATATATATATATATATATGTATATATTATATATATATGTATATATATACATATATATTATATATGTACATATTATACATACATACATACATATATATATATATTACATACATACATACATATACCAAGGCTTTTTCCCCCTTCCAAGGGAGGTAGCCAAAAAGGGAAAGGCATAAAAACACTCCCACCCATTTCATCCCTAAATACACTCCACACCCCTCCCACCCTTCCTCTCATCTGAGCACCTCATCTGAGCACCTCCTGGATGACGGGTCATCCCTGCACCCTGCCCACCGCCCTGGGTCAGAAGCAGTGTCGCAAGACACAGTACATCCACAGCAAGGCCGCTTCATTTAATCGGCGACCCCCCCTCTCCGTCCCCCTTTGCATATAAGGAGAGGACGGGGAGAAATCCCTTCGGGCTGCGTCAAAATTTACTCACACATACTACCCCACCCCCCACCCCCCCGCCCATTCCTCCTCATGCAGTCACAACATCATCCATATACAACCATTCTCCACTCACCTCTGTCTTCCGTCCTCTCCCTTCCTTCCTCAACAGACATTCCCCTCTTCCCCAAAGCCCCCTTCACCCCATCCATCCACCTCATCCTAGGACGTCCCCTCATGTTCACTCCCTCCACATCTGCCTTCCATACCTCTTTTACTAGTCTTTCTTCACTCATTCTTTCCATGTGTCCAAAACCATCCTAATATTCTTTCATCAACCCTATCTCCCAAATCCTTTTTCACCCCTGTTCTCCTCCTCACCTCCTCATTTCTCACTCTATCTAGCCTAGTAACCCCCACCATACTTCTCAGACACCTCATCTCAAACACATTCAAACTCCTTCTCTCTTCTTCTCTTATGTTCCACGTTTCTGCCCCACGCAGTACTGATATATACATACATATACATATATATATATATATATACATATATATATATATATATACATATATACACATATATATATATACATATATATACATATATATATATACATATATATATACATATATATATATATACACACACACATATATATATATATATATATATATATATATATTGGGGGGGGCGAGGTAGAACCGTACGAAACATATCTTACTTCTTTCTTTTCGCTCTTCCTTCATATCGGCCATCCTTTTTTTTTTTTGTGGGAACCATTAGAAGCTTTTTTCGTGCCTTTATATTGGCTATACATTACTTTGTGTGAGAACAACAGACTAAATGGTTAAATATGTCAATACTTCTTACCTTCCGCCTTCCTTCCCACCTTCGCATTCTTTCTTACCTCCACCTTCCTCTCCCTTTCCACCTTCTTCCCAACTCCCTCCTTCATCCTCCTTCCCACTTTCCCCTTCCAACTTACCCCAATCACCCTCCTTCCTACTTCGCCCCTCCCCTTCCACCCCTTCCCACTTCCCCCTCCCCGTTCCAACTTCTCCTCACATCCTTCTTTCCACCTACTCCCTCCTTCCCATCTCCCCTTCCCCCTTCCCCTTCCTTCCCATCTCCCCCTTTCCCTTCTTCCCACCTCCCCCTTCCCACTTCCCCTCCCTACGTCCCCTCTTTCCTCATTCCCATTTTCCCTTCCCCTCGTTTCCCCCTTCCCTTTCCCCCCCTCTCACCATCCCCCCTTCCTCCCTTGGGTTGTTGAATTGGTCGATTTTTTCTTTTCTTTTCATTAATCCGTTGTTTCAGGATCCAATCAGCAATCAGCTTCAGTTTCACCTTTTCCCTGACACTGAAATCATTCAGCATTTTGTTTTCAGTATTCAGTATTTTCTTAGTCACTGCTAATAACTCATTATCTCTATTCGGGCCACACGATTCTATTCACCTAAGGGACAAAACTCCTTAAGGACCCCGCGTCACTCGTCCAAGATTCCCGTCAACTGTTGTGAGTTCGTTTCTGTAGAAATGACTTCGGTGACAATCTCGTTTGTCAAACCTCCGAATGTCAAACTGCCCTAGCGTCATATATTGAGAACCTGAATGCCAAACTAAGAGAAGTCTAACCTATACGGATGTTAGACACATTATGAAAATGTTCTTAGTGACGTCGAGATTACTGTAAGCGCAGTCGTCTTCTGGGTATTCAAATTCACAACATTTGACGAGAATCTTGAGTGTATGAAGGGGGGCTTTAGGAATGTATTAATTACATACACTCCTCTACTTACGTTTATTTCGACTTACGAAATTTCAGACTTACAAACAAAGCCTCAGACCTACTTTACCATTTTCAAAAGTAAGAAATTCAACATTAAAGTATCAGTATTACAATTCATTTTTGCTTTTTGTATCATTAGTAATGCGTTTTAGGATAAGAAAAACATACATACTTACTT
>NC_134815.1:40870768-40908268 GCF_046742065.1 Oratosquilla oratoria | reverse complement strand
GTAGATACTCACGGCCACTTACCAGACTGGAACAAAGTAGAGGTGCTGCAGAAAGGACTTCATAAGAAAAGAAGGAAAATAACTGAAGCAGCTTACATCGCTTCCCATCCGAACAACAACCACCGCGATGGGTTTATTAAATTAACAAAGACGGCGAGCCGCTTGGTACTTCGCGAGGCAGAGCGTAGGAGGACGAGAGGTCAGGTCGATCATGGTGGAACGCGGATAGATTCGGCGGGTATTTAGGGGGTGAATGATTTGAATGTGCATGTACTCTGAAGAAGTCCTGGTTAAACGTTCCCTGTAAACGTCAGATTAATACTCATTGTTTATCTATATATATATATATATATAATATATTATTATATATATACCTATATATATACATATTATACATATATATATATAAAAATATATATATATATACAAATATATATATTAACATATATATACATATATATACATATATATATATATATATATATATTATATATATATATATATATACATATATATATATATATATATATATTATATAATATATATATATATATATATATATACATATATAATTATTTATATATATTATACATATATATATATATATATATATATATATATACCTATATATATATATATATATAATACATATATATTATATTATATATATATATATATATAATTATTTATATATACATATATATATATATATATATATATATATATATATATATATATATATATATATACATTATATGTATTATATATATATATATATATATATAAATATATATATACATGTATATATATATATTATATATACATATTATATATATATATATAAATATACATACATATATATATACATATATATATACATTATATTACATATATATATATATATATACATATATATACATATATATATATATATAATATACATAATATAACATTATACATATACATATATATATTACATATATATATATATATACATATATACATATATATGTATACATATATATGTATATATATACATGTATATATATATATACATATATATTATATATACATATATATTATATATATATATACATATATATATTATATATATATATATATATATTATATATATACATATATATATGTATATACATGTATATATATACATATATATATGTATATATATACATATATGTATATATATACATATACATATATATATATATACTTAGCCTATGGTATGAAAGGGTCGATGAACGTATACCTGAAATATGTACACACGGACTCTGTGAATCAACAGATTGCAAATTGTAAAGAAACTTTCAGTGGCTGTAAAGGAAACCTTCAACGAAGAATCTATGTTCTACGTTATGTCACTTCCCATTCTCAGTCCATTCATCATTTAAAGAAAACGCGTTACATCAATGGAGAATGGACTAGTCTGACTCAAAGACTCGAGGGTAGTATGTATTTCCCAAATGGCGAGACGGGAGTCCGAATCGTTTCCCATTTTCTATTATGATTTGAACAGCGGTGAATTTAACATTTTCAGCACATGCCCGCAGCCACGGACGGGAATATGGTGGTGGGGTTCGGGGAGCTGGTGGGGACTTACC
Source organism: Oratosquilla oratoria (assembly GCF_046742065.1). NCBI lineage: Eukaryota > Metazoa > Arthropoda > Malacostraca > Stomatopoda > Squillidae > Oratosquilla > Oratosquilla oratoria. Next base: position 40,906,649 of record NC_134815.1, on the reverse strand, counting down.
AAATTCCCCTTCTAACCCCCCCCCCTAATTTTTTTTTTATTATAATATATAATAAATATATATTTTTATTATAATATATTTTATTATATAATTACTATATAATCTATTTAGAATCTTTATAATTTATAATTTATTACATAACTCTAAATATATTTTTATTATAATATATCAAATATATACATGAATAAATGAATAAATAAAATATATGACAATGAGTTTTTCCTGAAATGTTGAAGTAAAAAAATAATATTTATATCATTAACAAGTAATGTAACAAAATTATTTATGATGAATCATAATGAATAAATATGATACTTTTTAGTATGTCAGTACAAGACGTTCTTGTAGAACTATACGTAGAAGAGAATATAAAGAGTGCGGTAGAAATACCAGACCCCACCCCCATCAAAAATAAATAAATGAATAAATATAATAAATAAATCAAATGGAACAAATGCACAAATAAATAAGCAAAAATAAATATTGTCCATCGGGCTGATCCATTGGATTTTTTTCACCCATTATAGTAGAAATACGCCTTCATACAACCTGCCCCCCCCCCCAAGAAAAAAAAAAAAAAATCCTAGATACAGGACAGATGTAATTTATTTTGTTTCATCTACGACTTCGGGAATTTACGAAGGAGACGGAAACTCCTATGTAATTCGCCTGGTAGCGAAATGTTTGGGTACCACTCAAAGGCCCTGTTCACACTAGCGGTTTGAACCGCGGTGTTTCATTTGCAGTGTTTGTCAATGGAGGTGTTTACATACAACCGAGCAGCTTTTTCTTGACTATGCGGTACCGCCGCGGTTTCCGCGCGGTTGAAACCGCTAGTGTGAACATGGCCTCAATGTTAATGGGTAAGTTTGTGAATAAGTTAAATAATCACCTAGTTTAATCACTAGATTTATTGATATCGAGTCTTCACAGCTGATTGAAATCGTTTGCCTCTAGCTAGAATAAAATCAGTGGATGACGTAATCGAGTTGAAGGAGACAAATAAAGTTTGTTGTCTTTCATTAATGATTTCCCGAGTTTCAAAAAGATTCGTTCACATTAAAGTCCTGCTAATGGGATTTGCAGCTGAGTTACGAAAAATAATGGAAAAAACGAAAAACTTCGAAAGAATCTACTTCGAAGATTTTTTTTCTTCCTTTTTTTTTTATCACAAATCGTTGTCTCAAGGCGTATCACACTGGGCTATATTTCCTCCGATTGTTGGAGAAGATTTGCACCCTGCAGGTTTTGGGAAAGAGGAAAATGATTGTCGAGAAAACAGAATGTTTTGCCATAGTGATTTTACGACGCAAAAAGTGCTGGAGGCAGGTGATGCTGACGATTTTAACTGGAGGTTGAAGATAAAATAGCCCAATATGATAACGCCTTTAGAAATTTCTCGATCTCAGTTTGAGGCTTCCTCGATTGCTTTATCATTTCAGTTATATTAGTTAAGCTATATCACTTACGTTATATTAGTTAAGACGATTATCCGGAACCTGTTTAACCGTTTTTGCAGATCTAAACAGAGAAAACGCAACACGGTTCAGTATAAGGTCATGTTCACACTAGCGGTTTCAACCGCGGCGGTTCATATATGATGTAAGTCAGTGGAGGTGTTCACACACAACTACGTCGTTTCTCTGTGACTATACGGTACTGCCGCCGTTTCCGCGCTGTTCAAACCGCTAGTATGAACAGGGTCATGAGATTCCGAGTACGAACTGGCGTGCTCATACACAGATAACTGGGTACGTCTGATCAAAAGTAATCTCATTAGAAAACGGACCCTGTGACTCAATCGAGATCATCAACTCCACCAATGTAATCATGAGATTTCGCTGCTTTTTCCAAACACATGTGCCGTGTTTATCTCCATAGACGCCCGAAAGACGTGTGGGTGTTTACTTGAGGGATTTTGTGTGTGGGGGAGGGATGGGGGGGGTTATTGGAAACTTCTGTAAATATCGTCTGATTACATTGACGCCTTTTGTAGCCCTTCTTGGATCCGATAGAACTCAGACTTCCACTTTCACGAAGTGGAACGCAAGAGACCCAGCGATCCGATAGAAAAGTATACAATTCTTCACGGAACTAATTCATGAAGTCTTCAAGTGTGCGTTTCTGAAGATGATAAGAGACGTACTTATCTACGTTATCTGTACATAATAAGGTGTGTTGTACATCTGTGCATTTGTACATATCTGTGGTTCATCAAACTGCTCCACGCAGAAATGTATTGCACATCTGTACATTTGTACATAGTAAATGTACATAATGAAATTTTTATATTGGTGAAAGTACTGCTCAACGCAGAAATGTATTGTACATCTGTACATTTGTACATACTACCTGTACTTAATGAAATTTTTATATTGGTGAAAGTACTGCTCAACGCAGAAATGTACTGTACACCTGTACATGTGTACATATACATAGACAACCTGCCAATTTTTATGTACAAAAACATCAGAGCGTACTTTATTCTCTAAGTGTGCACTAACAACACTCATAAGAATATAAGACTGGAAGAGACTGAAAGAGACCATAAGGCCTACACTAGGCAGTTCCATGCCCATTACCACCTGTCATTCCTATCGATAAAGTTATATAATATTCTCTTAACACAACCAATTGTTTTAAGCATGGGAACATCGTGACGGTGTTCTTCTCCTCCGGCACAGGTTGTTCAGATATAACCATTCCCACATTTATGAGGCCCTGTTCACGCTGGCGGTTTGAACCACCCCGGTTTGAACCTCGGCGGTTCAATTACAATACAAGTCAATGGGGGCGCTCACACGAAACCGCGCAGTTTTTCCTTGACTACGCGGTACCGCCGCGGTTTCCGCGCGGTTCAAACCGCTAGTGTGAGTAGGGTTAATCCTTTGCTTTTAGCGGTAACAGATATATCACCCGAGGCCAACGCTAATCTTCATACATTAATCCTTGGGATCCGAATTAACAAGGTTAGCTAATGGTGGAGTGAGGCTTTGCTCTTTGTGTTAACCTCTTCCTCATTTCTTTCTTTCTCATTTTCTTTCTGAATTTTCATTTTCTATTTTTCTTATCTTTCGCTGTTCTCTTCCCTTTCTTTTTTCTTTTTTATTGTTCATTCTTTGTATAACATTAATAAACTACAGATTTTTTATGTCTGGAATAGCAGACTAAAAAAAAATAAAAAAATAAATAAGTAAATGATTGATTAAATGAGTGATTAAAAAATCATAAGAAAATAAAAACAAACAAACAAATTAATAAATAAAATAAAATGAAATATTTAAATAGATAAATAAACAGAAAAATACAGATGATAAAACTGATCATATAAACACGAACGCGGTTTTGTTATATGAATCACGATTTTATCCAGTTTAGGAGAGACCTCAAATCTTCCCGAGATGAATCAAATCGTCTGGTATTCAATAAATAAACAAATAAATAAATAAATAAATAAGATAGAATTAACAAATAAATAGATAAATAAATAAGATGAAATAAATAAATAAGTAAATAAATAAATAAAATAAGTCATCGTAATGGAAGCGTTTCATGTTTCAAATGGCGAAGTTATTCCTCCACCTCCCTTACAACAACACTCAAAGTTATTGGTTGTTGAAATAACTGACACAGTTGTTTGACGTTAATAACATGATACGATAAATGCTCAACTGTGTTCACCGTTCAGAGTTCAATAATTTGTTGATATTGTAACAGTTCAACCTACATCTGCATACGCAATGTAATGTACATTTATCTTAATTTGGTCTATTATAATTTATCTTATTTCATTTTATTTAATTTTATTTTATATTTTTTCACTTAAAACATTCCTCCAAAAATTCCTATTTTACTCTTTTGTTTTCCTTTTATTTTTTTAATTTATTTTTAATTTGATTTTTTTCTTATATAACGTTATCCGAAGTTCTTTTCCTACCAAATACATTTGTGATGAAAAATAATAATGAACTGACACGCATATACCCCTTCCCGCCTTGATTCAGAAAAAGATACTCGTAACTTAACATTTTCACAACCATTTTTGATTTTGAATATTCGAATATCTTTGAGGATTTTTATTCAGCCGATGAAAAAAAATTCATTTATTCAAAGAGATAAGCTTCTTTAGTAATAATATTTCTATTTTATTTTTTCTTACTCTTTCACGATGGATGCCATTTTCCTAACTAAAAACGAATATGAAAACAGATATGAATTACTCATATCAATCTATAGAACAAAATTTAAAAAGACTATCAATATCTATTGTAGCTATGAAAAAATCATTAACAGATTAGTTAAAGAAAAGAGAGGAAATATAATAGTATGTGAATAAATAGCTTTGCTGAATACAGTTGTCTAGATAAAAACATTCCATTAATATTGTGAACTAAAATAATTACAAAATTATAACATAATATTGGATTATAAAAGATATTAAAGGTAATTAAAATTATTGCATAAAAAGGTATTATTATTTCTGCTAGTAACTAGACTAAAAGAGGTGCATCTGAAGATCTTTCAGTTGCGTACAAGCTTTCTAAAAAAAAAAAAAAAAAATCTAAGGTATTGCATTTGGTCGAGTTCTTATCTTACTTTGATCGAAAATTAATTTCCCGTTTAAGCTCCCCATTATACACACACACACACACACACACACACACACACACACACACACACACACACACACACACACACACATACACACACACACACACACACACACACACACACACACACACACACACACACACACACACACACACACAGCACATACACACAGCACATACACACACACACACCACACAAACACACACTAAGCGCTATAATCGAGTAGATTCCACTATCCACCAATTATTTAAATGGAAATGTTGAATACACATTAACATATCTCTGCGTGAACACACACACACGGACACACACACACACACACACACACACACACACACACACACACGAACACAAACACACACAAACCCTTCCTACTTCAAACTCAAATCGCAACCTGTACGGTCTTCCACCTCGCGTGTAGGTGGACCTGCAAACACATCCACCCTTTCCACGGCAGCTACAGCTCTCCACAACAGCTCTAGCCCTCGCCAGGAGCTCCAGTTCTCCACACATTCATTTCAGCAACCCTTGTGTCTGTATACAAGCGAGGCAATTTCCTGGGCCAGCACACGACCGCAACGGTTGCAATGAACATGCCCCACAAACAGAGAGCCTAAATCATCTTGCCCGTTCAAAGAACCAGCTTGGGTAGGACACCCCCACCCCACACCCCTCCACTCCTCCGTACCCATGTCATCATCATCATCCGCCTCAGTCTTCATCCTTTGTTGCCTATCTGTGTACCAAAAGCTTATTCACCCTTCTAAGGGAGGTAGACAGCCAAGATTTTTCAAATATCTTCCCCAACAATCTATGCTTCCATGTCACAGATTTCTTATGTATTACTGTCACTCGTATTCAGTTTCATTGATGTGATTATCCCCACGTATACTATCACCACTACCAGTCTTCACTGTGACGTTCCCAACTCGGACAACAAAACCATATCATGATTGAGATTAGCAAGAACTCTATACCAACCTTCCCTACACGCGTCATCAGTAGATACATGAGGAACATAGAAGGAGGAAACTGCAAGAGGCTCATTTCTGATCCCATTATCTGATTTCCTATCATTCGTAATAATCGTTCATAATGTCTAGAACCCTATGACGTCATTCATTAGTAGATCACTCGCGGTTAATTGAAATTCTCGAATGAGAAATGAAAGTGTATTGATGAGCTTCTCAATCCAAACGCTCACGAGAAAGGAAAGGAGGCTGCCTTCAAAATGAGAACAGTATGAGTTGGCGCTTTCAGGTCATATACATGAAAGTGAAACATGTACATATATATGTATATAATGTATATATACATGTACATATACAAGTACATATACATATACATACACATAAACATACACATATACATATGCATGCGCACACACACACACACACACACACACACACACACACACACACACACACACACACACACACACACACACACACACACACACACACACCCTTGTTAGAGCTTTTGATCCACTTGAACATCTCTATTAGATCACCCCACACTCTGCGTCTTTCCAGAGAGTGGAAGTTAAGGTGCCTAAGCCTCTCTTCGTAAGGTAAATTTCTGAGCCAATGTATTATTTTGGTTATTCTCTTTTGTATTAATTCTAGTGAATTGATGTCTATTCTATATAACGGAGACCAAAACTGTACCGCATAGTCAAGGATGGGTCTAACGCTAGATAGAGTTTGATAATTACTTCTGCACTTCTATTCGTAACCGTCCTAGCAATGAAACCTAATGCTCTGTTAGCTTTATTCTTGGCGCTGATGCGCTGTTTCCTGGATTTACACACACCTGCACACATCCCTACATACACCTACACACACTCACACACACACACACACACACACACACACACACACACACACACACACACACACACACACACACACACACACACACACACACACACACACCATCTACACACACCTGCATCTACACATACCTACACACACACCTACATCTACACACATCTACACAACTACACACACACACCGACACAACTACACACACACACACACACACACACACACACACACACACACACACACACACACACACACACACACACACACATCTACACACACCTACATCTGCAGATACCTGCACACACTCCTACATCTACCCACATCTACATAACAACACACACACACACACCTACACACATCTACACACACCTATAACTACACTCATAAAGGATAGTTATAGAAGAGACGTGAAATTTTTTATACACAAAGTGGTGGATATCTGGAACAAACTGAATAAATCAATAGTGTGTGCAAAAACTACACACGAATTTAAGAGCAAACTAGACATGGCGAGATACAAAGGCGGGACACCACGAGCGTAGCTTCCCTTCCCGTAAGATACAACTAGGTAAATACACACACACACACACACACACACACACACACACACACACACACACACACACACACACACACACATATATATATATATATATATATATATATATATATATATATATAATGTATATACATATATACATATATATTATACATACTTGTACATATATAAACTCTGAAAGACTGGCAAATACAACAGACATGTGTCTTGGAGATTTTGAAAGTAAAGGAAACAAAGTGGAAAGGACACGAAGGTTCACTCCGACGGCCTCCGACACAAACGAACGTACAGGTGTCATGGAAAACCCAATAGAAAAATGGAGGAAACAAAATATAAAAGGACATTATTATAAGGAACTAGACATATACTTTTTGCTAGAAATTCTAGGCTCCGAGGTTCCGATATGGTATTGTAGAGCTGCATTAGCCTTCCCAGTATAGTAACGTACATTCTATTTATTTATTTATTTGTCTATTTATTAAATCATTAAATCATCTGAGGAGGGAACCCCTTCTACAGCTCTAACGCCCTGTTCACAAAGGCGGTTTGAACCGCGCGGAAACCGTGGTGGTACCGCGTAGTCAAGGAAATAATGCGCGGTTGTGTGTGAACGCCTCCATTGACTTACATTAGAATTGAACTGCCGCGGTTGAAACCGGTAGTGTTAACAGGATCGGAGACAGGTGAATTTATTCACCTCAAGGAAAACCTCTGCGAGCCGCCAAGCGATTTTATTCAGGTGATGGACTCCTTTCCACCCCCGTGATCCCTCATGGTTTAAAAGTTCTACTGATTAACCTAACGCCCCCTTCCCCCCCTTCCCCAAGAAGAAGATGAGGAACCTACGACAGGAGGCGCTGAGCAACAGAGGCCGAAGCCGTCACCTTTACCCTCCTATGCGTTTTGGGGACTGTTGGGAGCAGGTAACAGTCACTGCTGGGAATCGGAGAGAATTGCGGGATTCGAACTCACAGCTAAGTGAGTGCAAGATCAGCACGCTTCGATTACGCTATCAGTGCACCTCCCCCAAGACGGTATATAAAAAAAAATATATATATATAAAATCGTGAAGAACATGAAGAACACGTCGCTGGTGTCAAAAGAAAAATAACCAACTTCCAGCTTCTTTTTCTTCTTCTTTTCTTCCTCTTCTTTTCCCTTGGAGACGTCAATACACCTTTGACCTCCAGAAGAAGAGAGAGCCAAGTTCCCGATGACAGACTCTGAGACTCCGGACGACGCCACGCGAAGTAGTGCCAGGCTGGAGTAGGCACCGAGCGCCTGAACTTTGTGACAGTGCCACGGCAGTTAGGAGATCGGGAGGGACGGGGTGGAGGAAGGGGGAGTGGGAAGAGGAAGGGGAGTAAAGGAGAAGGGGGGATGGGAGGTGGGAGGATGAGAGGAAGGAGTGGGAGTGGGAGAGTGGGGAGAGGAAGGGGAGTAAAGGAGAGGGAAGAGAAGGGGGAATGGGAGATGGGAGGATGAGAGGAAGGAGTGGGAGAGTGGGGAGAAGAAGGGAACTAAAGGAGAGGGAAGAGGAGGGGAACGGAGGGAGGGAAGAATGAGAGGAAGGAGTGGGAGAAGGGGAGAGGAAGGAGTGGGAGAAGGGGAGAGGAAGGGAAGTATGGGAGAGTGAAAAGTAGAGGGAAGTATGAAGGGAAGAGGGAAAAGGAGACGTTCGGGAAGGGGGAAGAAAGGGAGTTAGAGGGGAGAAGGGAGGAAGAGAATATGTAGAAGGGGAGTGGAAAATAGAAGGTATCAGGATTAGGGGAGGGAGAAGGGAAGGGGAAGAGTTAGGGGAAAGGGGGAAGGGGAAAGGGGGGAGGTTGGGAAGGGGGGGGAGGTGGGGGGGGGAGGTGGGAAGGGGGGGGGGAAGGGGAAGGGGGAAGAAGGGGAGGGGGGAAGGTGAAGGGGGGGGGGAGAGAGAGGAGGGGGGGGGGGAAGGGGGAAGAAGGAAGTGGGGAAAAGATGAGGGGAAGGGGAGAGGGGGAGAGTGTAAGGGGGAGGGGGAAAGGAGAGGGAAAGGAGGGGGGAGGGGGGGTGGAGGGCAGGGGGAGGAAGGAGGGGGGAGGAGGGAAGGGGGGGGGAGAAAGGGAAGGAAAGGGGGGAGGGGGGAAGGGAAGGGAGGAGGGGAGGGAAGGGGGGGAAGGGGAGGGGAGGAGGAAGGGGGGGAGGGAAGGGAAAGGGGAGGGAAGGGGTGGGGAGGGAGGGGGAAGTAGAGTAGGAGGTGAAGGGGAGTGGAAGTGGGAGAGTGGGAGAGGGGAGGGGAAGAATGGCAAGGGAGGAAGGGGGGGAGGGGAGAGAGGGAGGGAGGGGGAGGGAGGGGGAGGGGGAGGAGGGAAGGGAGGGATAAAGGGAGGGAGGGGGGGGGAGGGGGGGGGGGGGGGAAGGTAGGAAAGGGAAAAGGAGGGAGAGAAGGAGAAAGAGAAGGAACACGCGAGGAAGGTAAGGAGGGGTGAGAGAGGAAGGATAGGGGATAGAAGAGAGGAATAGGAGAGAGAGGGAATAGGACAGAGAGGAAGGGTACAGCTGTTGGCAAAAGTCTTGAAATATCATCAGAAATTTAATGCGCAAGTGTAGCTTTCATTGCACTTTCCTTAAAAAAATCCGACAGACTCTATTTACCTTAGAGTATAAATGTACTCTCTTGTGCATGAAAAAATGAGGAATATTATTGGGTGAGCCAGGTCTTCTGACCACGGCTTCACCAACACAACTTCCCTCCGTTTTTTTCTTTTTTCTTTTTCTTTTTCTTTTTCTTTCTTTCAAAAATTGGTCTCAAGGCCCTGGATTTCTCCGAAGAGTCTGGACATTGTTACGATCTGCATTCCCTCCGCCTTTTCAAAAATTGGTCTCAGGGTGCAGGATTTTCCCGAAGAACCCGGATAGCGTTCTGGTCCACGTCTGTTGACTCGATTCAGTTGTGGGGTTGATCTTGGATTGACGGTCCTAAATCACGCGTGCGCGCACACACACACACACGTGTGCGCACGTATGCAAAGACAACTAATTTAACAACCCAGATTATCGTGGAGAAAGTATGAACATTTTTTCTCTGTTATCCAACTTTACACGTTTCGGCCGACTTAGGACTTTTCTTTTTTATAAAGAAACTAAGTTGTATACACACACTTTCCTTTGTTCTGCCTGCCTCTCTTTCTTACTACCTACCTCTGACCACCTCCTCCTTCTAACTCTTTTCCAACTCCTCTCTTCAATAGTTTCCTTCAACTACTCCCTCCAACTCCACCACCCCAGCTTCCCCTTCCAAATCCCACCCTCCAGCTCTTCGTTCCAACTCCCACACTCCAAAATCTCCCTCCAACTCTTCCACTTCAAATCCCCTCTCCAAGTCCCACCCTCCAACTACTCCTTCCAAGTCCCACTTCCAACTCTCAACTCCCCCATCCAAGTATCACCTCCAACCTCCCCCTCAAACTCCTCCCATTATACTCCCCTCCAGCCCCCTCCTCCTTTCTCCTAAATTTTCTCCTTTACTGTCTTATGAAACACTACAACGATTATGCCTCACATGCTTTCTCACATTCTTCCTCTCGCTCTTTCCAATTCCCCAACTAGATGATTCTTGCTCTCTCATTCAATTCAACCCTTTCGCTATCAAAAGAGGACAACCACAGATAAATGAAATATCTTGGCGATAAAGAGAGTCAAAAGACATAAAGGTACATTTTGCTTGGTGCAATTATTAGCCCATCACAACCAATAGCGGATGACGCGCATCATACCTTTAATTACATGGGTAAACGCGTTGTTAAATTCGGTTAGAATTAATCACTAACTTCGTACTTTGCAGCTCGAAGCAAAACAGCCCAATTAAAAAAACAAAGAAGTATTTCTCTACAGTCGTTTGACGATCATGACTGAGCAGAGCTGGGCGCGTTCCTCGGTGTCCTGACTGGTATGACTTTGATCAGGACACCAAGGAACGCACATGGGAACGCACCGAGCAAAACGTGCCAAAAGCGATACTCTTGCAAAAGCCCTTATTCTCCAAAACTCGCTTCTTTTAATCTAAATTTTCCTTCCATTCTTCCACACCTCTACAGAGTGGGTCACATATCAGGATCCATAGGTAACATCTAAGTCATCTCTCATAAGAACATAAGAATGGAATAGACTGCAAGAGACCCTAGGGCCTACACTAGACAGTTCCATGTCCCTTACCACCTGTCATTCCTATCCATAAAGTTATCTAACCTTCTCTTAACACAATCAATAGTTTCACTGCTCACTACATGGCTTTACTATGTCTATTCCATTTGTTAACCATTCTGTTGGTAACCCATTTGTTCCCTATTTTCTTCTCAAAACCTTATATAGGCAATGTGATATAAAAATGTTCAAGAGATCTTGTGACACAGGCAAGGTCATCATATTAAGACGGCAGGGGAGGACCCGTAGTAATGGATCTAAATTGGATAAATTTAGGTTTAACCCTTTAACCTCAGATGACATGATGAAAAAAGTACATACTTTGAAATCTAAAAAAAAAAAAAAAAAAAAAAAAAAAAAAAAAAAAAATCCGGTTTTTCGTATGTACACAACAAGCGGCTGCCATAAGTTGAATGGGTTAAGAAGGAAATAGGCAAGAATTGGTTTACCAATATAATGGTTGACGAATGGAATAGACTTAGTAAACATGTAGTGAACACTGAAACTATTGGTCGTTTTAAGAGAAAGTTAGATAACTTTATGGATGGGGATGATAGGTGGTAATGGACATGGAACTGCCTAGTGTAGGCCTTATGGTCTCTTGAAGTCTACCCCATTCTTATGTTCAGAAGTGAGAGGTAGCACGTGTTTCAATTTCTATGTTAATGAACATTTGCCTGTGGGTCTAGACTTTTGATCCACCCTGTACATTCTCATTCTTCTTTGTTTTCTCTTTATCAAATATCCTTAATCTTTTATTTATCTTTTGCTACTTTTGTCTTCCCTCTTCTGTCCCATCCCTTCTTCCCACCTCTCTTTTCTCTTTTTTCCTTTTACTTCGCTACTCTTCATTTCTCTTTTCTGTTTCCACACCCTTTCTTCCCTTCCCTTCCTTTCTCTTCAACTTCCTTTACATTAAATTTTTGTCTTTATTTTTTGGTTTATTTTTTGTTCTCCATCAAGGGTCAAAGATGAAAGTATTCTTCTCTGGCTGTTTCGGTTCATTTCCTTCCAGTATTCTGTGTGATCACGGTTATAATTTTCTGTTTATATCCATCGTTGATCAATTCTCATTTATCTTAATTGGTCTATTTCAAGTATGGCCTTGCAATCCGCACATAGGGCAAGGAGGGTACGCCAGGAGGCGCTGAGTAACTGCGGCCGAAGCCGCTACCTTTGCCCTATCATACACTTACTGGATTGCTGAAGCTGGTAATAGTCACTACTGGGAATCGGAGAGGAGTGAGGGATTCGAACCCGAAAATGAGTGAATGCGAGGCCAGCACGCTTCCGATTACGCCACCAGCACACGCGCGAAGACTTAATCCTTTCGTTGTTACATATTATTTCTTCACTTATTCTTGCTGTCGCCTGACGATTTTTTAATTCGTGAATAAAATCATCTGAGGCAAACGAGAAGAACAAGGCATGCAAATGATCAAGCTGACCCTCGCAATTACATGACTAAAATATTTTTCTTTTTCTCACAGACTTTTCCCAGATTTCTTGTCAGTTATCAGAAAAATTTCTAATCTTCCATAATAAATCACAACTGTATAATCATATTACGATCAAGAAATATTTTCCTTCTCAACGGTGTCTCACCTTTTTTTTTGACAATATATATCATAATTTATTTTAGATTATCCCCTTTCCTTTACTGGTGTGTGCGTGCGTGCGTGTGTGTGTGTGTGTGTGTGTGTGTGTGTGTGTATGTATGTGCGTACGTGTGTGTGTGTGTGCGCGTGTGCGTGTGTGTGTATGTGTGTGTGATCCACCACGGTCTTGGATCACGTATTGGACTCATGTTCGACAGTTATTACCCTTTCGGATGAGAGTTTAGGGCTCATATATGACCCGATCTATGGATAATTCTGTGACCTTGCACACACACACACACACACACACACACACACACACACACACACACACACACACACACACACACACACACACACACAGATGATGCAAAAATATTAAAGAAAGTATCAACAAATGAGGACGGTGACTCATTACAATCAGAACTGGACACAATCTGGAAATGGACTCAAAAGTGGGAGGTGAACTTTAATATCAAGAAATGTAGCATAATAGAGTTTGGTAAAAGCAAAAACAGAATTTCAAAAAATTACAAAATTTGTGAAAATGAAATAAAAAAGTGCACTCGGAAAGGGACCTTGGAGTGATAATCAGCAATGACATGACACCGGACAGACATATAAACAAAATAGTAGGTGAAACATACAACCTACTAAGGTCATTGAAAGTGGCATTTGAATACTTGGATGAAGAAATGATCAAATAAATATTAGTCACACTGATTAGACCAAAACTGGAATATGCAGCTACGCTATGGGTACCCAGTACTAAAACGAATATAAGGAAACTAGAAAGAATACAGAGAGCAACAACAAAGTTGGCACCAGCTCTTTCCAAATTAACATACGAACAAAGATTATTGAAGCTAGAACTACCAACACTAGAGCAAAGAAGAGAAAGAGGTGATCTACTGACTATATATAGAATCAAGAAAGAAATGGAAATCCTTGACAGAAAAGATTTACTAAAAAAGACAATGGAAAAACAAGGGGTCATAAAAAGAAACTCGAAAAGGACAACTATAGAAGAGATAGGAAAAAGAATGGCTTCCCACACAGAATGCTGGATATATGGAATAACTTGGATGAAAAAGCAGTGTGTACAAATACTATTCACGATTTTAAGAATAAACTTGATGCTGAAAGATACAAAGACGGGTCTCCACGAGCATAGCTCCCTTCCTGTATAATACAGCTAGGTAAATACACACAACTCCTTGCGAGAGTTGGAGTGCCGGCTTGCAGTACAGTGATGCTAAAAATCTCAATCCTGGTCAGACTCGAACTCGGATAGCTGAATTAGCGGTTGCGAGCGGTACCACAATGCCACTGAGCCATAGATGTGTGTGATTCACCATGGTTTTGGATCACGTGTTGGACTCGTGATCGACAGCTAGTTCCCTCCGGGAAGAGAGCTCAGAGCTCATATATGACCGACCTATGGGTAAAGTTGTGACCTTACACGCACCCCCCCAAATCCCCGTCCATGAGAGTTGGAGTAACGACTCGCAGTGCAGCGATACTGAAATTATTTCAGAAATGGGTGGGATTCGAACCCGGACCACTGTAGTGGCGGCCGGGAACTCTACCTCTGCGCCGTCGAGTCGTATGTGTGTGTGTATGTGTGCGTGTGCATGACCGCTCACTCACTAATACCATCTTTATACTTATACTTATATATATATATATATATATATATATATATATATATATATATATATATATATATATATATATATATATATATATATATATTCTAATGTCATAATTCCTTGGAAGAGAGTTCTTAACAACGAAGGTGAATATTTTTATCTTTCTCGAGAAAAAACAAAACAAAAAAACGAATACCCTCTAGACGTCTTCCTAGAAACTAATTTGCGTGACCTTGCTTCTGTGTGTGCATGTGGCTAGAAACATTACATTGTGAGAGAATATCATGAGAGTGGCAAAGGAAAGGAAATGGTATAATAAAGAGAATGGAAATCCTTATAAACTTATTTCTTCACAAAGCTACGTCGGATGGTGCTTGTGTAAATACAAAAACATATGTTCCTATATATAGCATGTATGTATCCTTGTGTGACTGGTGTGTTGCTATGTATGTAGGTATGCTTGTATGCATGTATGTATATATATTGTATGTATGTATGTATGTATGTATGTATGTATGTATGTATCTGTATGTATGTATGTATGTATCTGTATGTATGTATCTGTATGTATGTATCTATGTGTGTGTATGTATACATTTATGTATGTCTATATGCATACATGTACGTATCTATATATGGATGTATGTATTACCGTATGTATAGTTGTGTGTATGGGTGTATGTATGTACGTGTTTGTATGTATATATGTATGTACGTATATACCTGTATGTATATATAAAACATATCTATGTGTGTATGTATGTATATTGTTACACACATTTCTATAAATCGCTAAACATTCCTTTACATAAATGCCTCCAAAACAGTTGTTTCATACTGTTTTGTAGGCAAATTTTGCATATTGAAAGACAACAATATATCAAAAAGAATGAATACATACCAGGTTGTCCTTGGTGAAAATGATAAAGAAAACACAATTCCACAAATGAAAGTCTTCAGTTTTCATATCTGTAACACGATTCACACTTTTACTAAAATCAATAATTAGACACCGAGGATTGACTCGTCTACTTCATAACAAAAGTTCCAAACGACAACTGATGCGCACCACTGGCTTCTGGCAAAAACTACTTTTTTTCTTGCTTCTTATTACAGGCTGAATCAGTATTGATATTTAAGCCAAAATATAATTTATTTTATATGTTTACCCACCATATGATTTAGATTACCAAATGCAAAGTACAGTTGTCCGTATTAATTTCTGAACTACTGCGTAATTTTGCATATTCTTGAATTAGAACAAGTGAGACTGCGCCACTTATAATACAAATATTAAACTTTTTAATATCTATAATTCGTAAGACTATATCGAGCTTCAAGTTATTGAAAATATACACTTGTAAAACTATACCTTCGAAGATTTTAGGCTCTCAATGGCAGAGCTGAGGCAAATTTTTATTTTCTCACATTATCAATTTTTGATTATGTTCGCAAGATATCTTACCTTCCTATCTAAAGTTATAAACAATGGGGTTATATTTATTTGTGCAGGGGTTAATGTAAATTATATATTTCTTATAATAAAAAAGACCGATTTCAATTGAAGAGCTGGTTGAACAAAAACTACAGCGTAGATTTCTCAATGTCAAATATAAATTCAGTTGTGAGAAACTCTTACTTCTACTTAATAAGTGATGAAGAATGGAAAATTGACTATGTAGAGATGTTTATCGGGTAGACAAAGTCTGATGATAATTTAGGTACGGTTGAGGCACCTCAGGCGACGTCGAAATGACAATTAGGTATGTATATGTGATTTTACGAAGTTTTTATTAATTATTTCTGTATATTTAGAAGTAAAATAGCAGAATCGATTTTCTTGGTGTTGTTAGTAGCAAATTCTGTTTTGATATATAGGTTTTCAAGAAAACACCAAGACTGACTGCTTAGTATCTTAATGAATTCACTAGATACTGTATCACATATCAGGTACCCGGTAGAGTAGTCTTAATAGAATATCAGAGCGGCAGGGAACTTTAACACGATGGAACATTGTGCATACTTTATTTGACTGATATGGTTTGATTTTACACGAATATACAGTACTTTGGAGCAAAGCACCATGGATTACATATGAATGGAGGGTGGGGGTAATAAAATCTACATCTGGAAAATATAGAAAATGCAAATCTAATCAGTGGAGGTTGTAAGATGTCTAATAATGGTGGAAATTTGATTCATGATATTGGTCTTTATTGTATAGTTTGTAGTACTGAAGTGAATATGTTAAATAAAGAAACTAGTAACTGAAGTAATGTAACCCCAATATAAATGTATATGAAGTATGGGCTGAATTGCAGACACCCCACTCACTGATCAACTAAAGAATCTCCACTACAACTACACTTAATTGTAGAATCCCCCCCCCCTCTCTTGATCAACTGTAGACTCCACCCCAACATGGGCTAGGTATTGTTAGGGTCAGGTTAGGTTAGGTTGTGTATAATTAGCCATAATCAACTGTAGAATGTGAGGTTAGTTTAGGTAAGGTTATGTATGTCAAGCCATAATCAGCTGTAGAATTTCTGCCCCAGCAACACAATTGTACAACCTCCATCCCAAATGCAGGTGTGGGGGAAATTCTACAATTGATCCAAAGTATGTCTGCACAGTAAAGTTTTACTCAGGTGTGCTTGGGTTACATATAAGATGTGTGGTTTAGGAGGGTAGGTATAGTTTGTTAGAAAATACAAAAGAAATTTTGATCATCCACTATGTAATATATTGTTTGGTTTTTGTTTTCTTTAAATTATTATACTTTAACTGATTTTTTTAAAGTTGTCTATCCATTTCATTTTACTCATGGTTTTTAGTAAGCTTAGCTAGATACAATTGATAAATTATATGATTTTCATAGACATTTAGAAGGTGATTTTATTCAATAAGCATTTCTTTAACTCAGTGGCCTCTGAAACCAATTGGTATTTCTAAAGTATTCAAATTGTTTCACTAAGGTTATTAGGACACACTGAGACCAATAATAAGTAATTTATTAGTTTTTGCCATGTGTTTCACTAAATAGAACACCTGCAGCTCCTATGTGGCTGGTAAGAGTTTAGGGGCCCTTCCATATATTCTTCCGGGAAGAAAGTTCAAATATTGTTGTATTATTGTGGAACTGGTTACATGTCAAGAGGAGCAGGTCCTGGTTGCTAGCTCTCCATGTGTGAGAAAGTGTAAGAATATAGTTAAAGTTGTTAGATCTTGAGCCCAGTCCAGAGAACAAATGTCAGCCCCTCAGGGCTGCACCCCCTGATGGAGGTGAGGTGGATGATTGGTATTTTGATGCAACCTGAAGGGATTTCTTCGCGTCTTCTCTTTTTCTGCATGGGGGGATGGATATTGGGGGGAGGGGGGTCGCTGATTAAATAAGACAGCCTTGCTGTAGATAAAGTGTTTTGCTACATTGCTTCTGACCCAGGACAGTGGGCAAGGTACAGGGATGACCCATCATGTATGAGGAGCTAAGATGAGAGGGAGGAGTGGGTGGTGGATGAGAGTGGACTGGGTGGGAGTAGGTACTGTATGTGCCTTTTGACTTGGCTACCTCTCATGTAAGAAGGAAAAAGCCCTTGGTATAGCTAATGATTTTTAAATCCAGCGATGCTTTTCAAATCTGAAAATTGTGCTTTTAGTATTGTAGATTACAATTTAGAATATAATTTTTATGGTATTCAACAAGTAACCTTAATATTTCATTAATAACTGTATATGCAAAATCTACTTGTATATTATTTTGACCTTTAAAACATGAAGCCATAATAATTTTTCAACCTATCATTACAATGGCATGATTTCTGGATTTTATCATGCCCAATATAAAACAATTTTAATCAGCCTGGAAGTTCTTCTTTGTCTTGGTACTGTGAACAAAGCACTTCCTATATGGGAAGTCGAAATGCCTCTATATTACTCATAACATAATATATAATATTATAGCACCACAGAGGAAGAGGGGGAAAGGGGAAGGATAGAAAGGAAAACACGGAAGGATGGGAGAGATTCAAAGATTAGCCTATCAGGATTCAGCGTATGTGGATTGATCATTTGTGTAAATGTTTTGTGATGCCTAAATGTGGAAGTACTTCTGGAATGTTAGGTTACAGCTATCCCACTGAACCCTGGAGAGGGTTACATACTGCTGTATTGTATATAAATTTTGCTTTGCCTGATGTCATATAATTTTAAACGAACAAGTTAATTTTTTTTTTCTTTAAGTACAGAGATATAAATCAATCTGTGGTCTTTCTTGCAGAAGACTTATGGCCTCCAGGAAACTGGCAACAGCTTCTGGGAAGGACAATAAGTCACTTAGAGAAGAGATGTTGTATTGCTATTGGGGGATAATCAATGTAATCAATGTGGGTTATTGTAGTACAGTACTGTATAAGGTTTTCTGCATCTTCTGTGTGGTAGTTACAAGCTGTATAAAAGATTCAAATCTGTATAGTTTAAATTACAGATTCAAATTTTACAAAATATTCAAATCTGTACATAAATACAGAGATGATAGGTACAGTAGTGATAGGTACAATAATCTGTTAAAGGGTACACTAATATGTTAAGGGATATTTATATGACATAGTATTCAAAGTAGTCTAAATGCTGTCATCCTGTGAAGGATATATCTGATTTGAAGAGATTAATGTATACATTCTTGTCCTATTACCAGGGCCTCCCCTCTGCAGAATAAGTCTATAATACCTATGATTTAACCAGAAGAAAGCTATAATGAATGTCACCTAAAATGTTTAAATTTGACTTTTAACTAACTGTCTTGCCTATAATAATGTAAAATGTTATTTACGATTTATATATTTTTCATTGCAGCTGACCATGGATTGACTGCAACTACAAATCTGACTCCACATCTTCTGCAAGTAAGGATGTTCAAATGTGTACTAAATGTTTCACAGTTGATCAGAACCAGAAAGTCAAAGAGTGTATGTATAAATCTTAGTTTTATAGTTATATGTAGATATCATGTTATCAGTTTGTATTTTGGTTTTGTCATGTGAAAATCAGTTGTTTTTGATTTTTCAAAATTTTGGAAATGTTATAGAAAGGATTTCATAGGACAGTATGAAATTAGTTTTTATGCATAGAAATATCAATCCATCAATCCTATGCAATGTATCTTTCATGTAAGAAACCCACAGTCCCAGGAAATTTGGCATTAGCCACCAGGTTACACAAAGAGGCCATTCATCAAAAAGATTGTGAAGTTGTAAAGTAAGTGCCCTTGGGCCTGTTCTGTAGATCAGGACTGCACTTCTGGGAGGAGGTGGGTAGTTATAGTGTTTCAATCACTGGATGATAGTGGGGTCCCAGGTATGTTGCATTTAGGTTAGGGGGCCTCTTCCATTGGCCATGTAACGTGGGACCACCAAGACACATTCCATCAATCCTTACAGAATTATGCATATGTATGTATATATATATATATACATATATACATATATATATATATATATATATATATATATATATATATATATATATATATATATATATGTGTGTGTGTGTGTATTTACCTAGTTGTATTTACCTAGTTGTATTTTACGGGAAGGGGAGCTATGCTCGTGGTGTCCCGTCTTCATATCTCATTTTATCTAAACTATTTTTAAATTCATGTATTGTTTTTGCACACACCACTTTCTCATCTAACTTGTTCCAACTGTCTATTACTCTGTGAGGAAAGCTGTTCTTTTTCAAATCTCTTCTATAGCTGTCTTTTTTTATTTTCTTTCCGTGTCCTCTTGTATTTCTGTCATCCCATTTTATCAGATTCTCTCTATCAGTAATTTCCATGCCTTTCATGATTCTGTAAATCGCTATCAAATCTCCTCTCTCTCTTCTTTGCTCTAGTGTCTGTAGTTCAAGTTTTTCTAGTCTCTCTTCATATGATATTTTTGAGAGTGTTGGTGCCAATTTTGTAATTGCTCTTTGTATTCTTTCAAGATTTCTTATACATTTTTTTGTACTTGGTGACCATATCGTTGCTGCATATTCCAATCTTGGTCTTATCAGGGTGATTAGGATTTTCTTCACCATTTCTTCATCCAGGTATGTAAATGCAACTTTGATTGTTCTTATTAAATTATAAGTTTCTCCAAAAATCTTATTTATATGTTTCTCAGGTGACATATTATTCATAACAATGACTCCCAGGTCCTTCTCATTTTCTACTTTTTTTATTCCTTCTTCTCCCAATTTATATGCTCCTGTTATTCTGTTTTTGCTTTTTCCAAATTCCATTATACTACACTTTTTTGTATTGAACTCCATCTCCCACTTCCTACTCCATTCCTGTACTTTATTTAGATCTCTCTGTAGTGATTCAAAATCTTCTTCAGTTTTCACTCTTTTCAGTAGTTTTGCATCATCTGCAAAGAAGCTCATATAGCTTTCAATTCCTTCATCCATATCATTGATATATATAGCAAACATTATTGGGGCCAGAACTGTTCCCTGCGGAACACCGCTTATTACTTCATCCCATTTTGAGTGCTGGTTTCTTATCACTACTCTCATTTTTCTTTCTTGCAAAAAGTCTTCCATCCAATTTAGTAGTTTGCCCTGTATTCCTCCTTCATATTCTAATTTCTTAAGCAACTTCTTATGTGGTACTTTGTCAAAAGCTTTCTTTAGGTCTAGAAATGCACAGTCCGCCCATCCATCTCTTTCTTGTATTATATCTATTAGCCTTGAATAGAAACATATTAAATTGGTGACGCATGATCGTCCTTGTCTGAATCCAAATTGCCTTGGATTTAACACTTTGTTTTTTTCTAAATATTTTACCCATCTACTTTTGATAATTCTTTCACAAATTTTTGCT
Source organism: Oratosquilla oratoria (assembly GCF_046742065.1). Taxonomy (NCBI): domain Eukaryota; kingdom Metazoa; phylum Arthropoda; class Malacostraca; order Stomatopoda; family Squillidae; genus Oratosquilla; species Oratosquilla oratoria. Next base: position 40,885,368 of record NC_134815.1, on the reverse strand, counting down.
ATTGTACTTGTTAGAGAGACTGGTCTATAGTTGGTAGGTTCTTCTTTATTTCCTCCTTTATATATAGGTACTATATTTGCTTTTTTCCAATCTTCTGGAACTTTTTCTTCTTTCAATGAACTGTTTAGTATGCTATGTATTTTGTCTGCCAGTTCATTCCTGCATTCTTTCAGTATCCAGTTTGCTATTTCATCTGGTCCATGCGATTTTCTGACATCAAGATTACTCAAGTGTGTTAATATTTCATTCTTTGTTACTTCTATTTCTTCCATAGGGGGGACTTTCTCTTTCCATTCGTTCTCTTCAGGTTGTATGTTCTCCCTTGTAAACACTGATTTAAAATGTTTGTTCATAATTTCCGCCATTTCCATTTCCTCAGTGTATTCAACTCCCTCTTGTCTTAATTTCTCCAAGTCTTGTTTGTTTTTCAGTTTATTGTTTACAAATCTGTAGAATAGTTTTGGTTGATCTTTACACTTTTATGTGATATCTTTTTCATATTTTCTCTTTTCCTCTCTGCACGTTTGTACATATTCATTTCTATAACAGGTATATATTTTCCATTTTTCAGGTCTTCTGTCTTTTTTCCATCTGGTCCAGGCTTTGTCTCTTTTGTCTTTTAACTCCCTACAACTTTTGTTGTACCAGCATTTTACATATTCTTTTTCTTGTTTTTGTCTTGGGACATACTTTTCCACTCCTTTTTTGTAAATTTTTGTCAAAATATTCCATTTCTCTTCTACTGTTGTTTCTTCTTTGTATATTTCTTCCCAGTTTTCCTTTTGAAAGAATTCTCTTATTTTATCAAAGTTTTTTTTTTTCATACATCATTCTTCCTTTTCTATATTGTTCATTTCTTTTCATATATTTTTCTTCATTAAGTTCCAGTTCAATCAATATGTGGTCACTTTTACTTATTGGTGTTTTATATTCAATTTTGTCCACTATTCTAGGTTCAGATGTAATTATTAGGTCTAGTCTCGATGGCTCTTCTTCATTTCTATACCTAGTGTTCTCCTGTATCCATTGTGTCATTGTATGGTCAGTAACCATCTCAAGTAGAGCGTGTCCCCATGAGCCGTCTCCACCCTTTACTGTCATTTCTTCCCAGCAGATTTCTTTGCAATTAAATTCGCCCATCATAACTATTCTTCCTCCCTCTTCCATTATCTTGTTTAATGCTATCTTTGTGTCCTCTAACATACTTTTATGTTCACTCTCTTCCCATGAGGCTGTTTTCGGGGGCACATAATTTATCACAAACTTTCTGCTCTTCTTATTCTGTCTTCTACTTCCATCATTATCATCTCTACTGTATTCTTTCCATATGTGACACACTTCACGTTTATATCCTTCTTAGTCAGGAACATAATTCCACCCCCTTCCTTTTTCACTCTGTTTCTAATCCAATAATTATATGCATCATGTCCTACACTGTTGGGTGGTAGTGGACCTTTTAATTTTGTTTCTACAATTCCCATTATGTCTGGTTCTTTTTCCTTCAAATAATCATTCAGCTCATTCAGTCCTGTTATTAATCCATCTATATTTGTGTAAGACACTCTTAGTTTTCTGCCACTTCCATTGTGTTCTCTGTTTCCCTTTTGTTTTTCTCTTGTATGTCGACTTTCTTTAGTTTCATATTTACTACTCTCCAATAGAATCTCTCTTTTTCTGACTCCGTTCTTCTCTCGTTTTTTTCCTTAGCTTCAAGTCTTTTCTGTTTTTCTTCCTCTCTTTCCTCTTTATTCATTTCTCTTTTTATCCATACCTTTTTATATTGTTCATTTGTTGCTAGTTTCCCTGTTTTGGATAAGATATTCTCAGCCATAGTTTGTGACCTGAATTTAATCTTAATTGGTCTGGTCTTGTCTGTACTATATTTCCCGAGCCTGAATTTCTCTTCGATTTGTTTCATTATTTCTGGTTCATCTTCCTGAACTAATTCTAGTAAATTTCTTACTTTTTCATTTTCCTCTTTGATTCTTGTGGTTCTATCTGGGTTATGTTTCTCTTCCATGCCTAATATAATTATACATTTCTTTCTGTCTGCTAAGTCTCTTACTATATTCTCCTTCTGTCTCATCACTTTAATAACTGAGTCTTCAGTTTGTTCATTCATTTGCTGTCTGATTATGTCAGTGAATGCATCTTTGCTATTTTCTTGGATTTTTTCCAACCCTCCTTGTTCTCCTTATTATTCTCCTTTAAGACTTTATTCTCTTCTTTTACTTCTTTTAACTGTTTTTTTAATTCTTCAATTTCATTAGTTAATTTTTTGTTCGCCTTCTCTAGTTCTTCCAATTTTTCAACTCACTGCACAATGTTGTTAACGTGACCGAACTTAAATTCCCAGTGCTCGATCATCTTATCGAGTTTCTCTTCTAGTCTTGTTAATCGGGGGGGGGGGGGGGTTGTGTCCCCCCCACCCTCTTTAAATCCCTGGAAAATATTCTCATCATCTTCTACTGTATTGCTCTTATCTATACTTCTAATCTTTACATTTTTGTTAGACATTTCATCATCACTATATTGGTCCGGCCCTCGTTTGTTTAGATTTCGTCTGCCTGCCTGGGCCAAGTCCTCACCTTCCTCATTTCCTTCCATTTCCCTCAGTAATCCCTCCCCTTCTCCTTTTTCCTTACTTTCCCTACACCACGAGCAATTTCCCCCCACCCTGTAAAAACAATAGGTACTTCCTTTGCTTTGGGATCCACGAAATTTCACTTTTTCTTCAGAACGTCGTCTATGCCGTTCGTTCGTTGAAGTGTGTGTGTGTGTGCATGTGTGTGTGTGTGTGTATGTGTGTATTTACCTAGTTGTATTTTACGGGAAGGGGAGCTATGCTTGTGGTGTCCTGTCTTCATATCTCATTTTATCTAAACTGTTTTTAAATTTATGAATTGTTTTTGCACACACCACTTTTTCGTCTAACTTGTTCCAGATGTCTATTATGTGTGTGTGTGTGTGTATTTACCTAGTTGTATTTCATGGGAAGTGGAGCTATGCTTGTGGTGTCCCGTCTTCATATCTCATTTTATCTAGACCATTTTTAAATTTGTGTATCATTTTTGCACACACCACATTTTCATCTAACTTGTTCCAAATATCTATTACCTTGTGGGGAAAACTGTTCTTTTTCAGGTCTCTTCTAGAACTGTCTTTCTTGATTTTCTTTCCGTGTCCTCTTGTATCTCTACTATCCCATTTTATTAGATCCTATCAATCAATAGTTTCTATGCCTTTCAGGATTCTATAAATAGTTATCAAGTCTCCTCTCTCTCTTCTTTGCTCTAATGTTTGTAGCTCAAGTTTTGCTAGTCTGTCCTCATATGATAGCTCTGAGAGTGTTGGTGTCAATTTCGTAATTGCTCTTTGTATTCTTTCAAGTTTTGTTATACATTTTTTTGTACTTGGTGACCATGTTGTCGCTTCATACTCCAACCTTGGTCTTATCAAAGTGACTAGTATTTTCTTCACCATTTCTTCATCCAGGTATGTAAATGCCACTTTGATTGTTATTAAATTATATGTTTCTCCAAAAACTTTGTTTATATGCTTCTCTGGGGACATATTATTAATAATAATGCCTTCTAGGTCCTTCTCATTTTCTTTTTTTATTTCTTCCTCTCCCAATTTATATGATCCCACTATTCTTTTTTTGCTTCTTCCAAATTCCATTATACTACACTTCTTAATATTGAATTCCATCTCCCACTTCCTACTCCATTCCCATACTTTATTGAGATCACTCTGCAGCGACTCACAATCTTCTACAGTGTTCACTTTTTTCAACAATTTTGCATCATCCGCAAAGAAGCTCATATAACTTTCAATTCCTTTATCCATATCATTAATATATATAGCAAACATTATTGGGTCCAGAACTGTTCCTTGTGGAACTCCACTAATCACTTCATCCCAATCAGAGTGTTTGTCTCTTATCACCACTCTCATTTTTCTTTCATGCAAGAAGTCTTCCATCCACTTCAGCAGTTTGCCCTGTATTCCTCCTGCAGTTTCTAATTTCTTTAGCAATTTCTTGGGTGGGAGTGATTTTCTGTGCCTTTTTCTCTTTGGCTACCCCCCGTGTAAGGGGAAAAAAGCCTTCGGTATATGTATGTATGTATGTTCAACCAATATGTGGTCGCTTTTACTTATTGGTGTCTTATATTCAATCTTGTCCACTATTTCGGGTTCTGATGTGATTATTAGGTCCAGTCTCAATGGTTCTTCCTCATTTCCTCGGCCAATGAGCATATCCAAAAGACTCCGTAGCGAAGGCAAACAGTAAAATGAACATACACAAAATAGTTGCAGGCATGGCATTCAAAGAGCAGAAAGAAACATACACTACTGTATATAAACAGCACATGTTGGAACTGACAGCGAGTAATGTATTTTCAAGATTCTTGCTTATATTTTCAACATTTCTTGCTCAACTTCTCTGACTAACAGCCAAGGTATGAGTTCTTCATCGTTTTAAAAGAAGGTCAGGTAACTTTATGGATGGGGATGATAGGTGGTAATGAACATGGATCTACCTAGTGTAAGCCTTATGGTCTCTTGCAGTCTCCTTCATTCTTTTAATCTTATATAAAGTTCAAGTAGGCTGTGAAAGAGTAAAATGAAGTTTTTCTGAGACTTATGTCTCATTAATCAGGTGTGGAGATAAGTTCGATAATGGAAGTGAACTCTATGGTATAAAGTGTATCAAAGCATGAATAAGGTGTTAATAAGAGTCCACTGGCTGTACGGAGGCTTGTCCTCAGTCGACGCTTTGTGGGATATTGTCACTCAGCGTACACTTGCCACTCCGTGGGGTGATTGAATTTTTATTGCACTGGGTAGTTCTATCTATCAATCCGTTGCCCCTGGTCTCTTGTAGAAGACCTGAAGCCTCTAGGAAAATGGCAACAGCTTCCGGTCGACGCTTTGTGGGATGTTGTCACTCAGCGTACACTTGCCACTCCGTGGGGTGATTGAATTTTTCTTGCACTGGGTAGTTCTATCTATCAATCCGTTGCCCCTGGTCTCTTGCAGAAGACCTGAAGCCTCTAGAAAAATGGCAACAGCTTCCGGTCGGGGCCACAAGTCACTTAAGAAGAGTAAAGATGGTGGCACACTAGGCTAGCATGCTACTTGCTTTTGCTCTCCGTTTGAGTAGGAACGACTTCGGTTACGATATTCTAGAATTCCGTAAGCACATCTTAACAATGTGTCTAACATTCGTATAGGTTTAACTTCTCCTAGCTCGTCATTTAGCCTCTCACTATATCGCAAGATACATTTGACATTTGGAAAATTGAAAAAAAAATCGTAACAGAGGTCGTTTATACTCAAACGAAATAACAAAAGCAGGTAACATGCTAGCGAGAAATGTCTAGCGTGCCGGCATTTTTACTCTGTTGTCTGACTAAGTGATTCTAGGAACTATGAATCAAGAATAATAATGCTAGGATGATAACAGTAACAGTGATAATGATTATGATAATACTACCAATAAAGACTATGCTACTGAAAAATAGCATTAATTATAATATAAATGCTGATCTAGTTGTAGTAGTGGTAATCGTAGACATAGTAACTAAGTAATCGTTACTAATAACAACACTGACAAGAATGGTGACAAAAGATAGGTGCTTGATGATGATAAAGTCGAAGAAGGAAACATAGCAACTGGTGACAATACGACATAATCATATCGCAAACCGTAACACTGACAAGTAACTGATGACAGTAACACATAAAGAATGACACTAACCATAAGAGTGACAATAAAGGCGATAAGAACGAGATAGGAACAGGTTACTTAGCGTGTTTTTGATGTTCGCTTGCAGGTGGTTTAGATACAGTGTTGGCAGTGAACAAATTATACTACGGATGTTTTGTTCAACTTTGGGAGCTGCGTGACAGGAAAGAACTAATGTGTTTATGTGAAAAGAAGACCGTATTGTCTTCCGGTGACGTTAATGACAACGATGAGTGTTCCTTGGGCAATCTTGTCGTGAAAGGAAAAACATATAATGGGAAGGCATTGTGTGTGATTCACCATGGTCTTGGATGACGTGTTGGACTCGTGATCTACAGCTATTGCCCTCCCGGAAGAGAGCTCAGAGTTCATATATGACCGATCTATGGGTAATGCTGTGACCTTACACGCACACACACACCCAACTCCCCGCCCACGAGAGTTGGAGTAACGACTCGCAGTGCAGCGGTACTGAAATTATTTCAGCCCTGGGCGGGATTCGAACCCGGACCGCCGTATTGGCGGCCGGGAACTCTACCACTGCGCCATTGAGTTGTGTGTGTGTGTGTGTGTGTGATGGTTGTTACTCATAAACAGGAAACCCACAACCCCAAGGAGTCAGCCAACAGTCCTGAGGTCTTCAAATAGATCTCTCCAGGAGGAAACAAATCGTTGGTTGTGTTGTGTTCGCCAAAGCGCAAATTGAGACGCAGGGGAAGCAGGCAACGCAGCACAGACCAAAAGTAAATTTCCTGTTGCTGAATTGAAGTGGAGTTTGAACTTACCTTTCACTTGATAAACTTCTAGACATATCATTTCAGCATTTCAAGTGAGAGAGAAGCTCAAATTGTACTTCAGTTCAGCAACATGAAGTCTCCCTTTGCTCTGTGCTGCGTCGCCTGTGTCGCCTGCGTCTCAGTTTGCGCCTAAGTTTAACGTGGATCGATTTGGTTCAGCGTTAGCGTGTCGCAGGAAGAAGAAGTTTTTATTTATTATTTTATTATTATTATGATTTTTTTCGCATCCGACCTAGATATGGACCAAAAGGTCTCCTGTCGGCATGCTCCGCCTTTGTAATCCTTTGTAACTCCAGAAGATGAGACTAGATCTTGCCACTCCAGACTTCTTCAAGCGGAGGTCATCACCCCCTCCCCCCACCCTCCCACCCTCAGTCGAGTGAAGAAATTCGAATTCCAGAAGCAAATGAATGAATGTATGGAATGTAAGAAATATATGAGGTGCTCCATGTCAGACAGTGGCAATAGGGATGACAGGAACAAGATAGGAACAGGTTACTTAACGTTTCTTTGACGTTCACTTGCAGATGGTTTAAAGTCCAGTGTGTTGGCAGTGGATGAATTACACTACAGATATTTTGAGCTGTGTGACAGGAAAGGACTAATGTGTTTATGTGAAAAGAAGACCTTATTGTCTCGTGTTGACGTTAATGACAACGATGAGTGTCCCTTGGGCAATCTTGTCGCGAAAGGAAAAACAATGATAATTGGATCTGATATAGAAGGCATTGTGTGTGTGTGTGTGTGTGTGTGTGTGTGTGTGTGTGTGTGTGTGTGTGTGTGTGTGTGTGTGTGTGTGTGTGTGTGTGTGTGTGTGTGTGTGTGTGTGTGTGTGTTTGTTTGTTTGTTTTGGTTATTATTTATAAATAGGAAACCCACAACTCCAAGGAACCAGCCAACAGTCCTCTGGTCCTCCAGTAGATCTGTCCGGGAAGAAACGAACTGTTGTGTTGTACTGACCTTTGTAGATAAGCTCGATTCAACGTCATCGGTGTGCAAGAAGAAGATCCATCTCACACTAACGAAGAAGTAACAAAATTTTCACATTGAATGAGAATCAGACAAGAAATAATGGTCTCAAACTGTCAGGAAGTAGATTTAATTTAGAAGTGAATAGAAACAAATTCGCCATGTATTAATTGAATGGAATAAACTTCCTGCAGAGGCAGTGCAATGTAGTGTAGTATAAAGTTTTAAGATTCATTTTGATAAACACCAAAGCAAAATTTTGTAATGCCTGGCATTTATTCTATTTTATTTTATACGTTTATTTATTATAATTTTTTATAATTATTTATTCTTTAAATTTTTATGCCTGGCATCTATTTTATTTTATACATTTATTGTAATTTTCATAATTATTTGTTTATCTTTTATCATTTATTATACATTATGATTATTTATCTGTTATTTATTATTATCCATTTATTTTATTTATTTCTTATTCTTATTATTTTTCCCGCATCCGACCTAGTTATGGCCCAAAGGGCCACAGTGTCAAGGAAAAACTGCGTGGTTGTGTGTGACTTACATTGTAATTTAACCGTGGCGGTTGAAACCGCTAATGTGAACAGAGCCTGGATCTTGTCATTCCAGACTTCTTCAAGCTGAGGTCCTCCATTGTTCACTTGTTTTTATAGAATTACTGTTTATAGAAATATAGTCACAATATGAAGTATGTATCTATACTCGTAGTTCTCATTTATCGTGGACCAAGTTTGATCGTCATCAGTGTTTCATCTTAAAAAAAGATAAAATAGATAAACCATACATGTGTATCAGTATAGATGGCATAAGAGATTTTTAACAAGGGTGATGCAGACAAGGTCATCATATTAAGACATCAGGGAGGACACGTGGTAATGGATTTAGATCGGATAAATATAAGTTTAGGAAGGAAATAGGCAGGAACTGGTTTGCCAATAGAATGGTTAAGGAATGGAATAGATTTAGTAACCAATAAGTGAACACCGAAACTATTAGTTGTTTTAAAAGAAAGATAACTTTATGGATGGGGATGTTAGGTGGTAATAGACATAGAACTACCTTGTGTAGGCCTTATGGTCTCGTACAGTCTCCTTCATTCTTATGTTCTTATGTAAATACACGTGTGGAATGATTATTCAGATATGTTTCCTATGTTTCACTTTAATTTGCTAAATGTAGGGGCGCGGAGCAGAGACTGACGGTGCCATTGAAGAAGCGAAACGAGAGAGAGAGAGAGAGAGAGCGGGAAACCAACTTTACCTGGGCATTCAGAACTTTAGCCCCGGCTGTGGCCGCAGAAAACAGAAAGGAAGGCCGACCGAGTATTCAAAATAACATTTCGGGAAAGCGAGGAGGAGAATTCGGAATGCGGAGATTTCGTGGAAGAGGCGCGGGTGGGCGGAATAACCCGCGTGCAGAACGTCGAAGTTACAGAAATCTCGAAATGCAAGACTCTCCCGGAAGCTTCGGAAGTCGACTCGAAGAAATGGTGCCAAGTTACTTCGATGGAAACCTTCGAATTCCTTTCCCCTCTATAAACTTTCTCTGTAATGAAACTTGGTGTGTTGATGGCGTAAAATGAAGCGGTCTCGTAATCTCGTAGTTGTGGGTTCGAATCCCGCACTACTCTCCGATTCCCAGCAGAAACTGTTTGTTACCTGGCCCCAAGTCCCTAAAGCGCATAATAGGTCAAAGGTGACGGCTTCGGCCGCAGCTGCTCAGCGCCTCCTGGCGTGGGCTCATCACCTTTATTAATAATTAGACTAAGGGAATGACAGTAGTTTACTCTGGGACCTTCGAACTTCCATATTCGTACACACTCCCTCTTGTATACCTTCCTTGTGTATATTTGACGTCTTCAAGATGTCTCTTGATGTCTCTCTCAAGGGGAGAGGCAAATAAGGAACTTTTCGTCCTGTATCCAGGCTCCCACTCCCTAGTAGAAAAATGAAGATCCAATTAAACGGGTTTAATGTAATTAACGGATCCTCAAGTCAGAGAAAAAACATAGACGGTGCATCTTTACGAATAATTCACTCCGCCGCCAGGCAGCCTCGAACCGTCTCTGCTCATGGTCTTTTGCCTAAGTGGAAACTGAGACGCAGGCGACACAGGCGACGCAGCACAGAGCAAAGGCAGACTTCCTGTTGCCGAATTGAAAGAGATTTTGAACTTCTCTCTAACTTGAAATGCTGAGGTAGTGCATCTTAAAACATCTCAACTGGGAGAGAAGCTCAGACTGTACTTCATTTCAGCAACAGGAAGTCTGCCTTTGCCTTGTGCTGCGTTGCCTGTGTCGCCTGCTTCTCAGTTTGCGATTAGGCTAAACGGCGCATATCTTGAAGAAGATAATAGCGATAAAGATAATAACGGCTGATAATGACATCGGGAATAATGAAATAATGAAATAATGATGGTAATGACCGATAATAATTATATGTGAATGATGAAATGACAGAAGTGATGATAATGGCTGACAACAACCGTGATGATGATGATAATGATTATAATTGATAATATTAATAGGAAAATAGGAAAAGCTGCCATCATCTGAATAAAATCGTCTGACACATGACAGAAGAACATCATTGAAGTGCGTCGTCGCATCAATTAAATCTTATCCATCGTCTGATGTTGAATTTATTATTATTATTATTGTCATTACTATTATCATTATTATTATTATTATTATTATTATTATTATTATTATTATTATTATTATTATTATTATTATTATTATTATTATTATTATTATTATTATTATTATTATTTTAAATTGGCGAGTCCCGATGACTATCACCTACCCTGGCTATGTTAGTACTCAGGGTAAAGTTGGAATTGCGACCGCAGCTAGGAACATTTTGACGCTGTTCTTTTATACATATAGAATGCCATTAAATATAAATGCAGCCACCAAAAAGTATCCAAAACAAATGTTATATATATATATATATATATATATATATACATATATATATATATATATATATATATATATATATATATATACTAGGGAGAAAAAAATCTTGCGCCTGCATGGCAATGGGCACCTTTTTTATATATATATATATATACTGTTGCTGCTGGCTGCACAAAGCATATATTCCAACTAAAGTCTCCTGGAAAGACAATTTCCCGGGAGGAGACTGTAAAGCCTCGGCAAATGTGACATTACAATTATTATCACGGCAAAGGACGGCCAGGGTTACCTACGAAAGAGAAAAACTGGGATTGGCCAAGACCGCACCGCGGAATGGCCGATACCGGAGTGAGAATGAGCATCGCAATGCGCAGTGCAACCGAGATATGATGGCAAGTGAAGAAGCAGGTATAGAACTCATTCTTAACGGTCCCTTCCCCGAATTGGGGACCAATAAGGTGACTTAGCCATACCTTACCCGACCTAACCTACCCTCACTTGACGTATCCTAATTGAACGTGATTTAACCTAACTTGACCTAACATAACATGATTTAACCTAGCCTGACCCAAACTAACCTCAGATAATCTGACCTAATCTGACTTCATCTAACCTGACCTAACTTGACCAAACCTAACCTGACCTGACCTCACCTCAAACCTGACCTCACTTCACCTAACCTAACCAAACGTAACCTAACTTGACCTAAATTCACTTAACTTGACCTCCTCTCAGCTAACCTGACCTAACCCTGTGGATTGCCACCCACTGAGGTTACTTGATGAAAAAATACAAAATAAAACTATAGAGAGTATTTATATAATCCCCATGCAGAAAAGGGTGACCGAAATGAATCACACACACACACACACACACACACACACACACACACACACACACACACACACACACACACACACACTCACGGTAGCGCAGTTGGTAGAGTTCTCGGCTGCCACTACGGCGGTCCGGGTTCGAGTTCCGCCCAGGGGTGAAAAAATCAGTATCACTGCGCTACGAGTCGTTACTCCAACTCTCATGGGCGGGAAGTTAGGTATGTGTGTGTGCGTGTAAGGTCACAGTATTACCCATAGATCGGTCATATGTGAGTTTTGAGCTCTCTTCCGGGAGGGAAGTAGCTGTCGATCACGAGTCCAACACGTGATCTCAAGACGATGGTGAATCACACGTATTGTCGTCAGCCGATGTTATTCAGCTGAAGCAAACCTTGTACCGCTTAATGGCACCCTGACACGGTGGCGGTCATTTATATATTTTTTCTGACTGATGCCTGATGCTGGTGTTTTTTTTTATGTCATGGGAATTTTTCACCGTCTAAGAGTCGAAAAGGCGTGATAGGACAGGTTTCCACAGATTTAGAGGGAAGAAAAATCCTTCGCCAATTTAGATCGACCTGTACATACATACAAGCATGCATACATGTACATACGTATCTACCTATATACATGTATACATATATACAAACATACATATGTACTTATATATCTACACACACGTGCATGCATGTATGAACACATACACATATACATACATACATACATACATATATATATATATATATATATATATATATATATATACATTCATACATACATATATACATTCATACATACATGAATACATACATACGTACATACATATATATATATTCATACATGCATGAATACATACATATATACATTCATACATACTTGAATACATACATACATACATACATACATACATACATACATACACACATACATACATACATACATACATACATACACACATACATCTCAACATACAAAATGGGTGGTCTCTGTAGTGCGAGGAACGGACCTTTTCCTTCTGTGGGAAGAAGGAAGCGCTCTGCAGGACCAGATTGGTGCCAAAGCTCATCCTCCAAGTGGTCTACTCGAGTGCAATTGCAGCAAACAGGAATGGCCAAAGAGTTGCGGTGGTGGTGGTGGCGATGGCGGTAGTGGTTGTGGTTGTGGTGGTGGTTGTGGTAGTGGTGGTCGTGATGGGGATTGTGGTAGTGGTGGCGAAGGTGGTGGTGGTCGTGATGGGGATTGTGGTAGTGGTGACGGAGGTGGTGGTGGTGGTCGTGATGGGGATTGTGGTAGTGGTGGTGGTTGTGGTGGTGGCGAAGGTGGTGGTGGTCGTGATGGGGATTGTGGTAGTGGTGGCGAAGGTGGTGGTGGTCGTGATGGGGATTGTGGTTGTGGTGGTGGCGGTGGTGGTGGTCGTGATGGCGATTGTGGTAGTGGTGGTGGTCGTGGTTGTGGTGGTTGTGGTAGTAATAGTGGTGGTAGCGATGGTGGTCGTGGTCGTGATGGCGGTATTGATGGTGGTGTAGGCGATAGTGATGGCGGTGACGTTAGTGGGGGTAATAGTAAAAGTGATAGTGATTGTGACCATACGTTGAAGTGGGCAGTCAGCGAGTGAAAGTATACATTATGCATAGGTGAAACAAGACATTTTGAGAAGCTTGGGAGCTACAAGTGTGGGTTTCAGACACAAAGAGAGAGAGAGAGAGAGAGAGAGAGAGAGAGAGAGAGAGAGAGAGAGAGAGAGAGAGGGCGGGGGGGGGAGAGGGAGCGTGGGCCAACTTGCCTCAACAGCTGTGAACAACGAGTGACTTAAAAAAAAGAAGAAATGTTTATATAACTTTTTTTACTTTATATGTACTCCCCTTCCCCTTGTAAGCCTCTGAGGCCCATTAAAACCCTGTTCAGGCTAGAAGGCTTCTGCAGGAACAGTCCCGAGCAAAAGTTTTGACTCACGCTACAGTTCTCAATGTTTTTTTTATTTTATTATTATTTTTTTTTTTTGTCGTGGTCGTCGAGAACATGATATATTTTCCTGTCATATTTAGCTTCCAGTTAGGTCATTTTCTTGAATAGAGAAAAGAAATTGTCAGGCAAAGAATTTGAATTATATATAATAAAAAACTGTGGGTGGGTTAAAACTTTTGCTCGTAACTGTACGTTCCTATCTCATAGCTTTGAGGTTCTTAATCGATTTCTTAAGGGAACCCTCCACGGTTAATTTTATTGCGCAATATTCAGTATTGTACAATATTATTTATGGTATTGAAGAGGCACACTTGTTCGGCCTGTACATTTGATGTCCTCACTATATTGTATCATTCTTCAGTGATATCCCTACACCGTTAATAATATTGTACAATACGGAATATTGCGCAATAATATGTAGGGCCCGCTTTAGCCACCTGGAAAAGACCATTAGTTTCAACACTGAATAGAATTGTCAGGATTCCACTAACCACCACTAGTGTGGCCCCATTTCAGGACCACTACCGTAGCCAATATACCTATTATACCAGTGCCTGAGGGTGTTGGTATATACCAATTTTTAGTGCATTGGTAGGCTAGTAAGGTAGTTATGTTGCTTTTCATTTATTTACTTATTTATTTATTTATTTGTAACCAGTTCAGCTTCCATAGCCAGCTTCATAGACTTGATTCTGTTAAGTGTGAGGTTTTATTGAATTATGTAACCAGCGCTTCTGTCCGTAGGGACAATATCGCGACGGTAAGAGAGATTTGAGGAGCTCAACAGAAGGCTAATAGAAGTTAAAAGTGAAAAACACCTTTCTTTAGGTGGAAAGGAGTCTCCAGTCATCAAAGAATGATACGTGGCTTTGGTCCGTAAAGGTGTCATCATAGGCCCTCTAACATTTTTTTTTTTCAGACAAAAAAGAAAAAAAAATGCTTGGCACGGTCGTGCCATCTGATACTGAAAATGATAATGAATGAATAAAAGTGTGATTCGTAGGACAAGCTTGTTTGACATAGTTTTGCGACAAAGTGAGATACGCTTTGAACAAATTGTGAGGATTTTTTCCCCTCAAGCTTCGCGTCATCATTCCTCATGCTGATTGGGCAACCCACATTTCAGCCTGCGTGTCTGCATGCGCGCGCGCGCGTGTGTATAATCTGGAAAGGCAACTTTTATTCTGATTATCATAATGATTGCTGAAAAAGTTCGTAGTCTGTACAGTGTTGTCATCAAAAATGATTATGAAAGCAATTCGTAGTTGCTGTTTTTATATTTTTCTGTGTGTGTGTGTGTGTGTGTGTGTGTGTGTGTGTGTGTGTGTGTGTGTGTGTGTGTG
>NC_134815.1:40865768-40868268 GCF_046742065.1 Oratosquilla oratoria | reverse complement strand
TAGTTTATGGGTAGATATATATACCTTACTATGACACACAGGAAACCCACAGTCGGAGAAAATAAACTTCGAATAAAGAAGAATCCTATATTTCGGCTATCAGCTGTAGCCCTCTTCACTTTCCTGAAGAGGGCTACAGTTGATAGCCGAAATATAGGATTCTTCTTTATTCGAAGTTTATTTTCTCCGACGGTAGGTTTCCTGTGTGTCATTTACAAATGTGCTACTACATTTCTGTTTAGAAATACCTTACTATATTTGGCTTAAATGTTCTCCCAACGAATGCTCAGCTTCTGTAGATGTTGTTCTGCTGTTACGACAAGCTCTCTGTAGTGGAAAGTGCTTCCTGGACTAGAATTTTTTTAAGATTATAATTAACTCATTAACCCGGTTACATTGAGTAAATTACATTTGGTTTGCGACAAGTTAGTCTGTACATTTGTTAGAGAGATTCTAAAACTCCCTTGGAAAAAGCAACTAAGCTATATGGTCTAATATCCATTCGTTAGTTACTTTTGTAATTTTGTTTTGTTTTGTTCGGGCGTTTGTTTACTTGTTAGTTCATATTTTGTTTACTGGATTCGAACTTGGATTGAACTGAAAGAGGCCCTTTCAACATATAACGCGTTGCAACCCTTTGAACATCAGTCACGTAATGTCTCGTTTTTCAGACATTCGTGTGCGTGAGTGGTGTTCCGTAGCTTGAAGGAGTTAACAAGCGTCTCCATTGACCTCTTGAAAATAATGACACTTTTATATATATATTTTTTCTTTATTTATTTATTTATGTATGTATGTTTGTATTTATTTGTTTATTTATGTTTATTTATCTATTTACTTGTTTATTTATTTGCTTATATCTTATCGTAAGACAAGAACTGGTTTACCGATAGAGTAGTTAACGAACGGAATAGAGTTGGTAACCATGTATTGAGCGCTGAAACTATTGGTTCTTTTAAGAAAAGGTTAGATAACTTTATGGATGGGTATGATAGGTGGTAATAGATATGGAACTGCTTAGTGTAAGCCTTATGGTCTTTTGCAGTCTCCTTCATTTTTATGTTCTTATGCACTCGATGGGGAGTGCCCCCCCTCCCTCACCCCCCCCCCAAAAAAAAAAAAAAAAAAAAAAATCTCCATTACGAAATCCTGCCTAATGGCGAATAAAATCGTCCTATGGTAGCCAGAACAAAATAAGTAATGTCGTCGCGTGGATTTATTAATTGACACAACTCGTGGGAAGAGATGCACACTAAAAGGAATTCCTGCTATCTTGCGAATGCTGCCGTTTTTACCAAGGACTTCACATAGATAACGGTTCCCCGCCAGGCTGGGAATGCAAGACATATTTCAGGAAATATTCAGAAATCAAGAGCACCGTCTAATTATCACCGTTATCATTCATAAAATGAAAGGAGGAAAGAATGACTCATGCTCGAGTCTATAGAAGAATGTCGGTGGTATTTGAATTGGTGGGGAGAAGGGGAAGGCAAGGCGAGAAAATGGAGCTGCATCAAAAGCTTGTGACGTCACGTCGTCAAAGGTTGGATGCAGCCAATCAGAAGGAAAGAAGGGAGAATGTAGAGGAAACAAGCATCGAGAGCGTGTGACGTCATGTCGTTAAGGATTGGATGCAGCCAATCAGAAGGAAAGAAGGGAGAATGTAGAGGAAACAAGCATCAAAAGCTTGTGACGTCACGTCGTCAAAGGTTGGATGCAGCCAATCAGAAGGAAAGAAGGGAGAATGTAGAGGAAACAAGCATCGAGAGCGTGTGACGTCATGTCGTCAAGGATTGGATGCAGCCAATCAGAAGGAAAGAAGGGAGAATGTAGAGGAAACAAGCATCGAGATCGTGTGACGTCATGTCGTTAAGGATTGAATGCAGCCAATCAGAAGGAACGAAAGGTGAATGTAGAGGTAACAGGCATCGAGAGCGTGTGACGTCATGTCGTCACGGATTGGATGCAGCCAATCAGAAGGAACGAAAGGGGAATGTAGAGGAAACAGACATCGAGAGCGTGTGACGCCATGTCGTCAAGGATTGGATGTAGTCAGTCAGGAGAAGGAACGAAAGGGGAATGTTGAGGAAACGGGCATCGAGAGCGTGTGATGTCACGTCGTCAAAGGTTGGATGCAGCCAATCAGGAGAAGGAACGAGAGGGAATGTAGAGGAAGCAGCCATCGAGAGCGTGTGACGTCACGTCGTCAAAGGTTGGATGCAGCCGATCAGGAAAGGAACGGAAGGGGAGAGTAGAAGAAACAGGTGTAACATACGGGTGTGTTACTTTGGACTAGGTGACGTAGGGAGAGAGTGATGCGCTGTTTCGTAGTATACTTTATTCTAGCGCAGATACGTGTGTCAGAGGAAGATGTGGCGTGGTCCCCAAATGGGGGATCGAGTGCGAAGGCCTAGTGACGCGTAACAAGTTGAGTACAGTGAAGAACTAATTGATTGGCCTGCCCACTCGGGGCAGGGAGTATATATACAAGAGACTGACC